>NC_135805.1:15437359-15586314 GCF_964213995.1 Mustelus asterias
TCTGACCAGCAAGCCATTTAAATCAAGGGCAATTAGGTTTGGGCAGCAAATGTTGGCCTTGCCAGGAACATGCACATCCAATGAAAGAGTATTTAACAATTGCTGTAAAAACACGACATGTGACCAGCAGTGGTAAGACAGGTGACAGATTAATACAGGCAGGCTGGCACGGGAGGGTGGCACAGTGGTTAGCACTGCTGCCTCACAGTGCCAGGGACCCGGGTTCAATCCCGGCCTCGGGTCTGTGTGGAGTTTGCACGTTCTCCCTGTGTCTGCGTGGGTATCCTCCGGGTGCTCCGGTTTCCTTCCACACTCCCAAAGATGTGCGGGTTAAGTTGATTGCCGTGCTAAATTGACCCCAGTGTCAGTGGGATTAGTAGGGCAAATACGTGGGGTTATGGGGATAGGGCCTGGGTGGGATTGTGATCGGTGCAGACTCGATGGGCTGAATGGCCTCCTTCTGTACTGCAGGGATTCTATGGGACATGGTAATTAGGTGATGCTGCGTGGCATGAGGGGACCCTCGGTGCTTTGTTCAGACCACAACAAAGTCCCGGTGTTTCAGAATGTTGAAAATGCAGCATGGTGACTGCATTGAAAAGGTTTGGAGACATGGCTCTGAGCTCATGTTCAAGTGAAGAGCAGGTAAGCAGACAGATCCTCATCGTGAGATCACAGCCTGTGAGTGCTGTGAGTGGGACAGTGTTTTTGTGTATTTATTATTGTCACAAGTAGGCTTACATTAACACTGCAATGAAGTTACTGTGAAAATGCCTTAGTCGCCACACTCCAGCGCCTGTTCGGGTACACTGAGGGAGAATTTAGCACGGCCAATGCACCTAACCAGCACGTCTTTCGGACTGTGGGGGGAAACCGGGACACCCGGAGGAAAGCCACGCAGACACAGGGAGAACGTACAGACTGCACAGACAGGGCAGCATGGTGGCACTGCTGCCTCACAGCGCCAGAGATCCAAGTTCGATTCCCAGCTTGGGTCACTGCCTGTGCGGAGTTTGCACGTTCTCCCCGTGTCTGCGTGGGTTTCCTCTGGGTGCTCCGGTTTCCTCCCACAGTCCGAAAGATGTTCTGGTTAGGTGCATTGGCTGTGCTAAATTCTCCCTCAGTGTACCCGAACAGGCGCCGGAGTGTGGCAAATAGGGTATTTTCACAGTAACTTCACTGCAGTGTTAATGTAGGCCTACTTGTGACACTAATAAATAAACTTTATAAATTTAGACAGTGACCCAAGCCGGGAATGGAACCCGGGTCCCTGGCGCTGTGAGGCAGCTGTGCTAACCACTGTGCTGCCTTGCCACCCCAATGTCGACAGGACCAGCACCAGGTCAGGAAAAGCGAGTGACCAGAATGTGGGTGGAATCGATAGCGAGCGAGGGAAAGTCAAGCACAAAAAAAAGTCATAAAACACAGGCCAGAGAAAGTTGTGATCAGTATGGGTGTTTTTGAGAGTTCCTGAGCAATAAGTTGAATAAAAAGCAAAGACTTTGTGGTGCATGCACCACAGCTTCTCTTCATGGGCAGAGCTTCAGAAAAGAGCAGCTACAGAGACACTCATCTCCAGTACTACAGAAGAAGGAAGGTCAAAGGGATATTGCCAGAATGTCCACAAACTTTCCCAGTTTGAATTGGGATTACTTGGAAGTGCATGATAAAATAGGAGTGAGTCAGCACGGCTTTGTCAAGGGGAGGTCATGTCTGACAAACCTGTTAGAGTTCTTTGAGGAGGTAATAAGGAAGTTAGATAAGGGAGTACCAGCGGACGTGATTTATTTAGATTTCCAGAAGGTCTTCGACAAGGTGCCGCATAGGAGACTGTTAAATAAGATAAGAGTCCATGGTGTTAATGGTAAGATCCTGATATGGATAGAGGATTGGCTGACTAGCAGAAGGCAGAGAATTGGGATAAAGGAGTCTTTTTCAGGATGGCAGCCGGTGACTAGTGGTCTGCCTCAGGGGTCGGTGCTGGGATCACACCTTTTCACAATATACATTAACGATTTGGAAGAAGGAACTGAAGACATTGTCGCTAAGTTTGCAGATGTTACAAAGATATGTAGAGGGACAGGTAGTATTGAGGAAGCAGGGGGGCTGCAGAAGGATTTGGACAGGTTAGGAGAGTGGGCCAAAAAGTGGCAGATGGAATACAATGTGGAAAAGTGTGGGGTTATGCACTTTGGAAGGAGGAATGGAGGCATAGACTACTTTCTAAATGGGGAAATGCTTAGGAATTCAGAAACACAAAGGGACTTGGAAGTCCTTGTTCAAGATTCTCTTAAGGTTAACGTGCAGGTTCATTCGGTAGTTAGGAAGGCAAATGCAATGTTAGCATTCATGTCGAGAGGGTGAGAATACAAGAGCAGGGATGTAGTTCTGAGGCTGTATAAGGCTCTGGTCAGACCCCATTTGGAATATTGTGAACAGTTTTGGGCCCCGTATCTAAGGAAGGATGTGCTGGCCTTGGAAAGGGTCCAGAGGAGGTTCACAAGAATGATCCCTGGAATGATGAGCTGTCTTATGAAGTTGAGGACTCTGGGTCTGTACTTGTTGGAGTTTAGAAGGATGAGGGGGGATCTTATTGAAACTTACAGGATACTGCAAGGCCTGGATAGAGTGGAGGTGAAGGGATGTTTCCACTCGTAGGAAAAATTAGAACCAGAGGGCACAACCTCAGGCTAAAGGGACAATCCTTTAAAACAAAGATGAGGAGGAATTTCTTCAGCCAGAGAGTGGTGAATCTGTGGAACTCTTTATCGCAGAAGGCTGTGGAGGCCAGGTCATTGAGTGACTTTAAGACAGAGATAGATAGGCTCTTGATTAATAAGGGGATCAAGGGTTATGGGGAAAAGGCAGGAAAATGGAGATGAGAAAAAATATCAGTCATGATTGAATGACAGAGCAAACTCGATGGGCTGAATGGCCTAATTCTGCTCCTATATATTATGGTCTATGGTCTTATGGGATGCAATTGATCTCCTATCCAAATTCGAAACATTTAAGGAAGGTACAGAGCCGTGGTTTCTTGATTCAGGTGTGTGTGAACAAGATAAGCAAGCCATAAAAATTCATCATGGAGACCAAAGGCCTAGCAACTGCGGGTCTAGAGCCATGTTGTGACTTCACACTGGTAACAATCTATAACCTCAGAAACCTCTGTCATCCCAATTCGCAACGCAACATCAAAATATCCAGAATGTTTCGAGGGAGCGGTGACACTGGCGGGAGAATGCAAGTCTGCCAAGTGATCCACTACATCAGTGCAGCAACCAGTTACAAGACTAATAGAAGGTCGAACAAGACAAAATGAAGAAAGGTGACATCATTGGAAGGTTACAGGAGCAAACAGATTGGAGTAGGTCGATTGTAGTTGTTATAAAGAAGGGGGGATTATTGAGACTGTGCCTCGACCCATAATGTTTAAAGCTACTTTCAAACATTGTCCTCACAAAAGAGCCACATTAGAAAAGTTAAATCTGAGATTTCCAGGTGCAAAACTCTTCTGGGAACCTGACGTCAAGCATGTTTAGCGGTCAGTACATCTGACGGAGCGCACCGTATTGCGTAGCCCACTTGGACAATGCAGTTGTCAATGACTTCCTTTTGGGCTATTGCAATGACTTCAATCCTGCCATTGAGTTGGCCGATTGGAAATATGAGCTCCCTGATTCAGGAGTCAATTGATGGGGCAAGCAGGGAGTCTTTTCCTTGTATTTAACCGGGAGTGTCAGTTCCTCTGGGACTCCCGAAGGTAGACTGCTGCCTGACAGCACTCTGTGTGCTGCTGTAGGAACTGTAAATAAAGGGATTCTGGTGAAGGGACCTCTGCCTCCGAAGACGTATCTGTTAGCCAGGATCTCTGTCAATCTCACATGGACCCACAGTACATGCACTGTACCAAGATGCATCTGTATCACAGATGATACAGCTGTTGCAGGAAGAACAACGCAAGAGCACGAGCACAATCTGCATCTATTGATGCAAGTGACGCATAATAGGCGGCATGGTGGCGCAGTGGTTAGCACTGCTGTCTCACAGCTCCAGGGACCCGGATTCGATTCCCGGCTCAGGTCACTGTTTGTGGAATTCGCACATTCTCCCCGTGTCTGTGCGGGTTTCCTCCAGGTGCTCTGGATTCTTCCACAGTACAAAAGACGTGCCGGTTAGGTGGATTGGCCATGCTAAATTGCCCCTTAGTGTCGGGGGACTAGTTAGATAAAATGAATGGGGTTAAGGGAGTAGGGCCTGGTTGAGATTGTGGTTGGTGCAGACCCGATGGGCTGAATGTCCTCCTTCTGCAGTGTAGGGATTCTATGATGATTCCTTGATAATACAGGATTGCTGTTCAACAATCTGAAATGCAACATCAATCTGTAGCAGATCAATTTCTTGGGTTCTGTTTACTCCAGTGCTGATAGCTGTGAGGCAGCAGTGGGCTGCCCCTAGCACAGTGGTTGGCACTGCTGCCTCACAGCGCCAGGGACACGGGTTAAATTTCTGGCTTGGATCACTGTCTGTGCAGAGTCTGCACGTTCTCCCCGTGTCTGCGTGGGTTTCCTCCGGGTGCCCCGGTTTCCTCCCACAGTCTGAAAGACGTGCTGGTTAGGTGCACTGACCCAAACGGACGTCGGAATGTGACGACTAGGGGAATTTCACAGTAACTTCATTGCAGTGTTAATGTAAGCCTTACTTGTGACTAATAAATAAACTTTAAGCTTTCCTGATCCAAGCAAAATAAAGCCGCGCCAAGACCTCAAAATTAGGATGATTAGGGGAATTTCACAGTAACTTAATTGCCGTGTTAATGTAAGCCTTACTAGTGACTAATAAATAAACTTTAAAAAAATCTTCGAAGATGTCTAGGTCTCTTTAATTGTGTTGTTCCCGATTTCACTCAAAAAGCTGCATCATTAAGAAAATTGCTGAGAATGGATGTGCCTTTCTTGTGGCATGGAGCCCACCAATACCTCTTTGAAGCAGTAAAAAGTGGTCAGAAGCGTTAAGACTGCAACTTCACAATTCCAGGGTAACAACTATCCTCAAGGTAGATGTCTCACAGAAAGCTCTGAGAGCGTGCATATTACAAAGGCACAAACTGTTTGCAACTGCCTCAAAATCTCTGTCTGTAATTCATTCCAACCACTCCAGTGGGAAACATTAACTTCAGTGTTTGGAACCATGTTATTTTATACCAAGATTGCAACTTCTCTTGACAAAGATTCAAGAGTGTGGCTGTGAGGTTAGGCATCATGATGGTCACATGGGACATACTTAGCAGATTGCCTAACCCAGTGCAAACAGAAGGTATATTCTTCAATCTACAAGTTGACTTCATTGACATGGACATGGAACTTGAAGAACTTGAAGAAGCTTGGGTCACTGTCTGTGCAGAGTTTGCACGTTCTCCCTGTGTTTGTGTGGGTTTCCTCCGGGTGCTCCAGTTTCCTCCCACAGTCTGAAAGACGTGCTGGTTAGGTGCATTGGCCGTGCTAAATTCTCCCTCAGTGTACCCGCAGTGTGGCGACTAGGGGATTTTCATAGAATCCGTACAGTACAGAAGGAGGCCATTCGGCCCATCGAGTCTGGACCGACCACAATCCCATCCAGACCCTATTCCCGTAACCTTCATTTACCCTGCTAATCCCCCTGACACTAAGGGGCAATTTAGCACGGCCAATCAACCTAACCCGCACATCTTTGGACTGTGGGAGGAAACCGGAGCACCCGGAGGAAGCCCCTGCAGACATGGGGACAGCGTGCATATTCCACACAATCACCCAAGGCTGGAATTGAACCGGGGTCCCTGGCGCTGTGAGGCAGCAGTGCTAACTATTGCGCCACTGTGCCGCCCACAGAACTCCATTGCAGTGTTAATGTGACACTACTAGTGACACTAATAGATGAACTTTAAAAAAAATCATCTGTTACATTTTGCACAACACAAATGCCATTAACTACAAGAAGAAATTGCAAAAAAAATCCAACACTTCTGAAACTGTGGGAAACCATCATTGAAAGATTGCCTGACTCAATTCAACATGTCCACAAACACCTGAGACCATCTTGGCCTTATCGGGACAAGCTAAGTATTACCCGGGGAGTCATTGTTAAAGGCAGGCAGGTTATCATACTTTGTGACCTGATATTCTTCAACAACTTTATCAATCACACATAATTATAGATTGGGAAAACTCACAAGAGAGACAATCTATTGGCCCGAGCTGTGATCAGTGACGTTGGAGTCGACATCCAGAAGTGCGAGGAGCATCAGGAGTATATGCCAAATCAGCACAAAGAAACACTGATCCCACATGAAGCTCCAACCCATCCAAAATTGCACCCAACAGCTTTCGTGGCCCTGGTCTCATTGTCATCATCAACTATTTTACCAAGCACCCACTATTCAACAATTTTTTTTATTCATTCGTGGGACATAGGTGTCACTGGCTGGCCAGAATTTATTGGCCATCCCTAGTTGCCCGAGGTTAAGAGTCAACCACATTGCTGTGGCTCTGGAGTCACATGTACACCAGACCAGGTAAGGACAGTAGATTGCCTTCCCTAAAGGACATTCGTGAACCAGGTGGGTTTTTCTGACAATTGACAATGGTTTCATGGTCATCAGTAGATTCTTAATTCCAGATTTTTCCTTATGGAATACAAATTCCACAATCTGCCGTGGCGGGATTCGAACTCAGGTCCCCAGAACATTAGCTGAGTTTCTGGATTAATAGTCTAGCAATAATACCATTAGGCCATCGCCTCCCTCTGCATCCAGCACAATTCTCACACGCAATCCAAGTGCTATTTTCCAGAGAGATAATTCTGGATGAAAGTTTGCAATTTATTGATAAGCCATTTCAGGATATACGTGAGAAATGGAATATTGACCACACTACATCTTCTCCTCATTACCCAAAGCCTTGGCTTATCAAATGATTCACGTGGTGAAATCCCTAATTCCCAAATGTAGATACACCAAATATTATCTGCACATTGCAATGTTACATCTGAGAGTAACACCTTTAAGTGCGATAATTTTCTGACCGGCAGAGCTCATGGTCGGTAGATAGTGCGTACCGATTTACCCACTCTTACCCATTCTACTCTCTCAGAAACTAGAGAGCAACTTTTAAAATGACAAGAGAAGATGACCAAAGTGCACAATAAAAGTACAGGTACAGAATTGACAGTCGGGACGGTAGGTTTACATCCAGGTTCCCAAAGAAGGGACGTGGCAACCAGCTGTAGAGACAAGGATTTGTACAGAAACAAGATACTATGATACTATGTACAGAGGTGCAACGGTGAGGTGTCACCGAGGGCAAATCAGATCATTTCAGCTCTTCATGTGTTGATGAAGGTAGGGCAGTTGATGTCATATACATGGATTTTAGTAAGGCGTTTGATAAGGTCCCCCATGGTCGGCTTATGATGAAAGTGAGGAGGTGTGGGATAGAGGGAAAGTTGGCCGATTGGATAGGTAACTGGCTGTCTGACCGAAGACAGAGGGTGGTGGTCGATGGAAAATTTTCGGATTGGAGGCAGGTTGCTAGCGGTGTGCCGCAGGGATCAGTGCTTGGTCCTCTGCTCTTTGTGATTTTTATTAATGACTTAGAGGAGGGGGCTGAAGGGTGGATCAGTAAATTTGCTGATGACACCAAGATTGGTGGAGTAGTGGATGAGGTGGAGGGCTGTTGTAGGCTGCAAAGAGACATAGATAGGATGCAAAGCTGGGCTGAAAAATGGCAAATGGAGTTTAGCCCTGATAAATGTGAGGTGATTCATTTTGGTAGGACTAATTTAAATGTGGATTACAGGGTCAAAGGTAGGGTTCTGAAGACTGTGGAGGAACAGAGAGATCTTGGGGTCCATATCCACAGATCTCTAAAGGTTGCCAGTCAAGTGGATAGAGCTGTGAAGAAGGCCTATAGTGTGTTAGCTTTTATTAACAGGGGTTGGAGTTTAAGAGCCGTGGGGTTATGCTGCAACTGTACAGGACCTTGGTGAGACCACATTTGGAATATTGTGTGCAGTTCTGGTCACCTCACTATAAGAAGGATGTGGAAGCGCTGGAAAGAGTGCAGAGGAGATTTACCAGGATGCTGCCTGGTTTGGAGGGTAGGTCATATGAGGAAAGGTTGAGGGAGCTAGGGCTGTTCTCTCTGGAGCGGAGGAGGCTGAGGGGAGACTTAATAGAGGTGTATAAAATGATGAAGGGGATAGATAGAGTGAACGTTCAAAGACTATTTCCTCGGGTGGATGGAGCTATTACAAGGGAGCATAACTATAGGGTTCGTGGTGGGAGATACAGGACGGATATCAGAGGTAGGTTCTTTACGCAGAGAGTGGTTGGGGTGTGGAATGGACTGCCTGCAGTGATAGTGGAGTCAGACACTTTAGAAACATTTAAGCGGTTATTGGATAGGCACATGGAGCACACCAGGATGATAGGGAGTGGGATAGCTTGATCTTGGTTTCAGATAAAGCTCGGCACAACATCGTGGGCCGAAGGGCCTGTTCTGTGCTGTACTGTTCTATGTTCTATGTTCTAACCACCGCACAGTGCCATTGCATCAAGGACAAGAACCCAAATGTAACCAGGACCCACATTCAGGAATGACAATCCCACAAATCACTGGGAGCAAATAAAAAAACTGTCAGGCAAGGTTATCATTACAAAATCTAGGCATGCTAGCAAATCACTCACAGATTCATCACTTATGAAATGGCAACGAAACATGAATAAGTATTATAAATAGTTTTTTTTTGGAAGAGGGGAAACATCTTTAAAAAGAAAGGAGGATGGATGGTGTAACATATCTATCAACATGACATCACTGGAAGAGAAATGTGTCATGTGATCCAGTCTTGGTTTTATTTTTGCTTTGAGCAGAGCACACACACACAGCTCTGATGCCTTCAAGCTTTATAACAATGTATAAAGGTTGTCATGTGCGTGGTCTCAACAAATAAATCCATAATGTGTTTACCCAATCCCTAATGAGTGATTGGTGCCTTGAGTCTTGTACAGTAAATAAGCCCAAGTTAATTAGATCATTATAATAACACAAAGGGATGGTTTACTTTACTCTCTCACCAAAAGTAATATCTTCCTCGAATCTCATCTTCTTGACATTGGTACTCATCCTTTCTCCTCCTGTTCGTTCTGCATCTCTTTTCTTGCTGTTTTTTTATTCAGTTTTCTTCTGACTATTCTTACCACAATTTGTCATCTTTGCTTTCACTTGTCCATGATGATCTATTCCTTATTCTTTGCCCTCCTTTGACATTAGTTCTGTTCTGAAAAGCACTTTTGCACCCCCCCCCCCCCCCCACCATGCTCCAGTAGAGCAGGTCATAGAGCTATATATCATTCAGCCCATCGAGTCTGCACCGACAATAATTAGCTCTAAAGATGCACTATGTTCCTGCACTTGTCCCATATCCTTGAAACATAGAAACATAGAAGATAGGAGCAAGAGGAGGCCATTTAGCCCTTCGAGCCTGCTCCGCCATTCATCACAATCATGGCTGATTGTCCAACTCAATAGCCTAATCCTGCTTTCTCCCCGTAATTTTTGATCCCATTCGTCACAAGTACTATATCCAGCCGCCTCTTGAATACATTCAACTACTTCCTGTGGTAATGAATTCCATAGGCTCACCACTCTTTGGGTGAAGAAATGTCTCCTCATCTTCATCCTAAATGCTCTACCCTGAGTCGGGCGGCACGGGAGCGCAGTGGTTAGCACTGCTGCTTCACAGCTCCAGGGTCCCGGGTTCGATTCCCGGCTTGGGTCACTGTCTGTGTGGAGTTTGCACATTCTCCTCGTATCTGCGTTGGTTTCCTCCGGGTGCTCCGGTTTCCTCCCACAGTCCAAAGATGTGCGGGTTAGGTTGATTGGCCAGGTTAAAAATTGTCCCTTAGAGTCCTGGGATGCGTAGGTTAGAGGGATTAGTGGGTAAAATATGTGAGGGTAGGGCCTGGGTGGGATTGTGGTCGGTGCAGACTCGATGGGCCGAATGGCCTCCTTCTGCACTGTAGGGTTTCTATGAATCCTCAGACTGTGACCCCTGGTTCTGAACATCCTCCTGCATCTACCCTGTCTAGTCCTGTTAGAATTTTATGAGTCTCTATGAGGTTCCCCCTCATTCATCTGAACTCCAGTGAAAACAATCCTAACCTAGTCAATCTTTCCTCAGACATCAGTCCCACCATCCCCGGAATCAGCCTGGTAAACCTTCGCTGCACTCCACTTGAATGTTATGATGTCCAGAACTAGGGGTCATAGTTTGAGGATAAGGAGTAAACGTTTTGAACTGAGGTGAGGAGAAACTTCTTCACCCAGAGGGTGGTAAATGTGTGGAATTCACTCCCACAGAATGTAGTTGAGGCCAAAACGTTGTGTGATTTCAAGAAGAAATTAGGTATAGCTCTTGGGACTAAAGGGATCAAGGGATATGGAGGGAAGGGGGGATCAGGATATTGAATTCGATGATCCGCTATGATTATAATGAATGGCAGAACAGGCTGGAAGGGTTGAATGGCCTACTCCTGCTTCTAGTTTCTATGTTTCTATGATATTTCAAGTGCTCATCCAAATATTTTTTAAAGGTTGAAGATTGCCGGCCAGACCTACAGGTGTCTGACAAGGACAAAACCCATCACCAACTTGAAGTAGCTGTGACTGTAACACTACATTCTGCACCCTCTCCTTTCCTGCTCCCCTATGTACTCTATGAATGGTATGCTTTGTCTGTATAGTGCGCCAGACACAATACTTTTCACTGTATCCCAACACATGTGACAATAATAAATCAAATCAAAAGATGCTTGAACCCCAGGCCAGATGGAGGTGTCACTGGATTAGTAATCCTGTTAGAACGTGAGCTCAAATCATACCGTGGTCACAAACTTGAAGCTGGTAAAGAACAAAGAACAAAGAAAATTACAGCACAGGAACAGGCCCTTCGGCCCTCCAAGCCTGCACCGACCGTGCTGCCCGACTGAACTAAAACCCCCTACCCTTTCAGGGACCATATCCCTCTATTCCCATCCTATTCATGTATTTGTGCAGACGCCCCTTAAAACTCACTATCGTATCTGCTTCTGCTACCTCCCCCGGCAATGAGTAAAATTGAATGTGAAGCTATCAAATTATTTTAAAAACACAAATTAATTTTTATAACTCTTTCTTGGGATGTGGGCATCGCTGGCTGGCCAGCATTTATCGCCCTTTCCTAGTTGCCCTTGAGAAGATGGTGGTGAGCTGCCTTCTTGAATCGCTGCAGTCCCTGAGGTGTAGGTACATCCACAGTGCTGTTAGAGAGGGAGCGCAAAGATTTTGACCCAGCTGCAGTGAAGGAACGGTGATATATTTCCAAGTCAGGATGGTGAGTGACTTGCAAGGGAACCGCCACGTGGTGGTGTTCCCAGATATCTTCTGCCCTTGTTCATCCAGGTGGTCGTGGTCAAGGATTTGGAAGGTGTTGCCTAAGGAGCCTTGGTGAGTTCCTGCAATGCATCTTGTAGATGGTACACATGGCTGCCACTGTTCATTGGTCATGGAGGGAGAGAATGTTTATGGATGTGGTGCCAATCAAGCTGCTGCTTTGTGCTGGATGGTGTCAAGCTTGTTAAGTGTTGTTGGAATTGCACTCATCCAGGGGAGTCTGAACTTGTGCCTTGTACAGACTTTGGGGAGTCAGGAGGTGAGTTATTCATTCCAAGCCTCTCATGTGCTCTGGTCGCCACAATATTTATTTGGTGAATCCAGTTCAGTTTCTGGTCAATAGTAATCTCAGGATGTTGATAGTGGGGGAATTCAGCAATGTTAATACCATTGAATATCAAGGGGCGATGGTTAGATTCTCTCTTGTTGGAAGGAAGGCTTGCACAGATTATAGTGGGAGATCAGGTTGCATGCGCAATAGCGCCCCACAGCAGTCTGCAACCGGCTTCCCAGCGTGAATAGTCTTTGTTCTCCCCATCCCCTCTCCCACAGGCAGGAATCAGATTACAGCCTAAGGCCAGAATTTACGACATTCTCCGTTGGCCTCGGGCGGGATCTTACGAGCCTCGGGTGGTAATCTTCCAGCATAAGTATTGCAGAGAGTGCTGTAAACTCAAATAACTTACCTCGCTGGAAAAATGTTCGACACTTGGAATTCTGAGAAAATTCTGCCCTTTGATGGAGAGAGAGAGATTGAGTGAGAGAGTGTGAGATAAATATGATTCTGATGAAGAGAGAGAGAGAGATTGGAGATAAGTTCCAGGAGAAGGACTGTTAGTAATAATATCCCTTTTCCTGCATTGTGACCTGGAGTATGCGGGAGTGATGGATAAACTATCCCAGACATGGCCGTGGTAGCCCAGCCCTTTCTCTACATTTTCAGAGAATCCCTACAGTGCAGAAGGAGGCATTTAGCCCATCTTACTAGCAACAGGCCCTCTGCCCCCCATCGCCGCCCCCCTCCCTATCCCCATAGCCCAGTGCATTCACCATGGCTAATCCACCGAACCCACACATCTTGGGACACTGAGGGGAAATTTTATCATGGCCATTCTACCTAACCTGCACATCTTTCGGACTGTGGGAGGAAACCGGAGCAACCGGAGGAAACCGGAGCAGACATGGGGAAAACGTGCAGACTCCACACAGACAGTGACCCAAGGCTGGGATTGAACCCGGGTCCCTGGTGCTGTGAGGCAGCAGTGTTAATCACTGTGCCACCATGCCGCGGAATAATACACCCCAGAATGAGAGTGCATGGCCCAATATACCTCTCCTGTTCTTCGGTCAAATAAGAAGTGAAGATAGAGGAGGAGGGACAGACCACACAGTCCATCGAGCCTGCTCTGCCATTCAGTGCAGCCATGGCTGATCTTGGATTCGACGGCATTTCCCTGTCCACTCCCCGTATACCTTAATTTCCCGTTACCAATGCTTTCGCCTCTGGACTCAGGAAAACCCTTCTGCATTCTAACAATCTCTGTCACATTCCCTCTTCACCCCTCTGCTCTGGGGTCACAGCTTCTCCAGTCTGCATGGAACAGAAACCTCACGTCCCTGGAACCATTCTAGTAAATCTCTTTGCACCCACTCTAACACCTTCACATCCTTCCAAAAATGTGGTGCCTGGAATTGGACCCAATCTTCCAGCTGTTTTGATTTGATTCAATTTGATTTTTATTGTCAGATGTATCGGGAAACAGTGAAAAGTATTGTTTCTTGCACGATACAGACAAAGCATACCGTTCATAGAGTACATAGGGGAGAAGGAAAGGAGAGAGTGCAGAATGTAGTGTTACAGTCATAGCTGGGGTGTAGAGAAAGATCAGCTTAATATAAGGTAAGTACAAAAGTCTGACAGCAACAGGAAAGAAGTTCTTGAGTCGGTTGGTACGTGACCTCAGACTTTTGTATCTTTTTCCCGATGGAGGAAGGTGGAAGAGAGAATGTCCGGGGTGCGTGGGGTCCTTAATTATGCTGGCTGCTTTTCTGAGGCAGCGGGAAGTTCAGACGGTGTCAATGGATGAGAGGCTGGTTTGCGTGATGGACTGGGCTACATTCACGACCCTTTGTAGTTCCTTGCGGTCTTGGGCAGAGCAGGATCCATACCAAGCTGTGATACATCCAGAAAGAATGCTTTCTATGGTGCATCTGTAAAAGTTGGTGAGAGTCAAACCACTGCTTTATAAGGTTTGATATAACCTTCTCGCCTTTGTACTCTATTCCTCTGTCAATAAAGCCAGGAATTCTGTATGCTTTCTTAACAAACTCCTCAACTTATCCAGCCAACTTCAATGATTTGTGCAGAACACAACCGGTTCGATATTGCCGTGTATGGAAATGTTAGAATTGAAACAGGCTCCTACATTCTCCACCACTGACTGACATCCCAATCACTAACATTCAATTCAGATTCCCCAAGTGCTCTGGTGAGATTTGGACTCACAAACTCAGGACTGTAAATGCAGTTTCATTCTTTTTCATGAGACTATTACTCTTCGCTTGCACAGTGACAGCAGTCATTATTTGCTGTTACTCGGTGACACAGGGACTCCACTAACCAGTGGACACAGTAAGGAGTCTCACAACACCAGGTTAAAGTCCAACAGGTTTATTTGGAATCATGAGCTTTCGGAGCGCTGCTCCTTCATCAGGTGAATCACACAGCGCTCCGAAAGCTCGTGATACCAAATAAACCTGTTGGACTTTAACCTGGTGTTGTGAGACTTCTTACTCTGCCCACCCCAGTCCAACACCAGCATCTCCACATCATGACTAACCAGTGATTGCAGGCTTTGTTTCTTAACTAACCAGTGATTGCACTGACCCAGTGATTTCACTAACCAGTGATTTCCCTGACCAGTGATTTGCCTGATCCAGTGATTTCACTAACCAGTGATTTCCCTGACCCAGTGATTTCACTAACTAGTGACTGCATTGGCTCAGTGATTTCACTGACAGCCACTGCACTGACCCAGTGATTGCACTAACCAGCCACTGCACTGACCCAGTGATTTCACTAACTAGTGAATGCACTGACCCAGTGATTTCACTAACCAGCCACTGCACTGACCCAGTGATTTCACTAACCAGCCACTGCACTGACCCAGTGATTGCACTGACCCAGTGATTTCACTAACTAGTGAACGCATTGACTCAGTGATTTCACTAAACTAGTGACTGCACTGACTCAGTGATTTCATTACCCAGTGATTGCACTAACCAACCACTGCACTGACCCAGTGATTTCACTAACTAGTGACTGCACTGACCGAGTGATTTCACTAACTAGTAACTGCACTGACCCAGTGATTTCACTAACCAGCCACTGCACTGACCCAGTGATTGCACTGACCCAGTGATTTCACTAACTAGTGAACGCATTGACTCAGTGATTTCACTAAACTAGTGACTGCACTGACTCAGTGATTTCATTACCCAGTGATTGCACTAACCAACCACTGCACTGACCCAGTGATTTCACTAACTAGTGACTGCAATGACCGAGTGATTTCACTAACTAGTAACTGCACTGACCCAGTGATTTCACTAATCAGTGATTGCATTGACCCAGTGATTTCACTAACCAGCCACTGCACTGACCCAGTGACTGCACTGACCCAATGATTTCACTAACCAGCCACTGCACTGACCCAGTGATTTCAATAACTAGTGAATGCACTGACCCAGTGATGTCACTAACCAGCCACTGCACTGACCCAGTGATTTCACTAACCAACCACTGCACTGACCCAGTGACTGCACTGACCCAGTGATTTCACTAACCAGCCACTGCACTGACCCAGTGATTTCACTAACTAGTGAATGCACTGACCCAGTGATGTCACTAACCAGCCACTGCACTGATCCAGTGATTTCACTAACCAACCACTGCACTGACCCAGTGACTGCACTGACCCAATGATTTCACTAACCAGCCACTGCACTGACCCAGTGATTTCAATAACTAGTGAATGCACTGACCCAGTGATGTCACTAACCAGCCACTGCACTGACCCAGTGATTTCACTAACCAACCACTGCACTGACCCAGTGACTGCACTGACCCAGTGATTTCACTAACCAGCCACTGCACTGACCCAGTGATTTCACTAACTAGTGAATGCACTGACCCAGTGATGTCACTAACCAGCCACTGCACTGATCCAGTGATTTCACTAACCAACCACTGCACTGACCCAGTGATTGCACTGACCCAGTGATTTCACTAACCAGCCACTGCACTGACCCAGTGACTGCACTGACCCAGTGATTTCACTAACCAGCCATTGCACTGACCCAGTGATTTCACTAACTAGTGAATGCATTGACTCAGCGATTTCACTAACTAGTGACTGCACTGACCCAGTGATTTCACAAACTAGTGACTGCACTGACTCAGTGATTTCATTACCCAGTGATTGCACTAACCAACCACTGCACTGACCCAGTGATTTCTCTAACTAGTAACTGCACTGACCCAGTGATTTCACTAATCAGTGATTGCATTGACTCAGCGATTTCACTAACTAGTGACTGCACTGACCCAATGATTTCACTAACTAGTGACTACACTGACCCAGTGATTTCACTAACCAACCACTGCACTGACCCAGTGATTTCACTAACCAGTAACTGCACTGACCCAGTGATTTCACTAACCAGTAACTGCACTGACCCAGTGACAATAGATCATAGGATCTACGGTGTAGAAGGAGGCCATTTGGCCCATTGAGTCTGTACCGACCACAATCCCAACCAGGCCCTATCCCCATAACCCCTTGCATTTACCCTAGCTGGTCCACGTGACACGAAGGGGCAATTTAGCATGACCAATCCAATTGCTTGTCTTGCTCCAGTATATGTACAGGACTGTTCATGTCAAACTTGATGTGGAGATGCCAGCGTTGGACTGGGGTAAACACAGTAAGAAGTTTAACAGCACCAGGTTAAAGTCCAACAGGTTTATTTGGTAGCAAAAGCCACACAAGCTTTCGGTGGCCCAAGCCACTTCTTCAGGTGACCTGCACTGACACTGCAGATGACCTGAAGAAGGGGCTTGGGCCTCCGAAAGCTTGTGTGGCTTTTGCTACCAAATAAACCTGTTGGACTTTAACCTGGTGTTGTTAAACTTCTTACCATGTCAAACTTGGCAGTAAGGAGTTAATCACACAGTGACTTTCCCAATGCTTCCAGCAGATGGTGATGCAGTCCACAGTTTTCTAAAATCGCAGTGTCGGTTTTTCACAGGGTACATTGGGAGAGGAGCGTTGCCTCTGACATGCTAATAATGACCTTCCTGCTTTGCTTTTGGCCAATCATTTTACGAGCATGCACACACCCCCTGGAACAGAGCCATGAGCTACTGCACTGAAATCTCCCAAAGTGATTACATCAGTCAATGAAAGCAGCATCAGTAACCACAAATACACAGCTACTCACAGAGAACTTTACTGTCAGGAGTGTATATGAATGAGTTTGTATGGGTGTGTGTGAGAAATTGTGTGTTAAATTGTTTCACTGGGCGTGCGTTTACACAGGAGCTTGTGATTGTCAGTGTGTTTGAATATCTGTATTATTCTGTATACAAACCATCTGAACCTCTCGATTAGTTTCCAGTCTGTAATCACTCCCAGGTATCCATTATTCTATATACAAACAATCTGAACCCCTCGATTAGATTCCAGTCTGTAATCACCGCCAGGTATCCATTATTCTATATATAAACCATCTGAACCCCTCGATTAGATTCCAGTCTGTAATCACCCCCAGGTATCCATTATTCTATATATAAACCATCTGAACCCCTCGATTAGATTCCAGTCTGTAATCAGTCCTAGGTATCCATTATTCTATTAATAGGCCATATGAACCCCTTGATTAGATTCCAGTCTGTAATCACTCCCAGGTATCCATTATTCTATATATAAACCATCTGAACCCCTCGATTAGATTCCAGTCTGTAATCACTCCCAGGTATCCATTATTCTATATATAAACCATCTGAACCCCTCGATTAGATTCCAGTCTGTAATCACCGCCAGGTATCCATTATTCTATATATAAACCATCTGAACCCCTCGATTAGGTTCCAGTTTATAATCACTCCCAGGTATCCATTATTCTATATATAAACCATCTGAACCCCTCGATTAGATTCCAGTCTGTAATCACTCCCAGGTATCCATTATTCTATATATAAACCATCTGAACCCCTCGATTAGATTCCAGTCTGTAATCACTCCCAGGTATCCATTATTCTATATATAAACCATCTGAACCCCTGGATTAGATTCCAGTCTGTAATCACTCCCAGGTATCCATTATTCTATATATAAACCATCTGAACCCCTCGATTAGATTCCAGTCTCTAATCACCGCCAGGTATCCATTATTCTATATATAAACCATCTGAACCCCTGGATTAGATTCCAGTCTGTAATCACCGCCAGGTATCCATTATTCTATATATAAACCATCTGAACCCCTCAATTAGATTCCAGTTTGTAATCACTCCCAGGTATCCATTATTCTATATATAAACCATCTGAACCCCTGGATTAGATTCCAGTCTGTAATCACCGCCAGGTATCCATTATTCTATATATAAACCATCTGAACCCCTCAATTAGATTCCAGTTTGTAATCACTCCCAGGTATCCATTATTCTATACATAAACCGTCTGAACCCCTCGATTAGATTCCAGTCTGCAATCACTCCCAGGTATCCATTATTCTATATATAAACCATCTGAACCCCTCGATTAGATTCCAGTCTGTAATCACTCCCAGATATCCATTATTCTATATATAAACCATCTGAACCCCTCGATTAGATTCCAGTCTGTAATCACTCCCAGATATCCATTATTCTATATATAAACCATCTGAACCCCTGGATTAGATTCCAGTCTGTAATCACTCCCAGGTATCCATTATTCTATATATAAACCATCTGAACCCCTGGATTAGATTCCAGTCTGTAATCACCGCCAGGTATCCATTATTCTATATATAAACCATCTGAACCCCTCAATTAGATTCCAGTCTGTAATCACTCCCAGGTATCCATTATTCTATATATAAACCATCTGAACCCCTCGATTAGATTCCACTCTGTAATCACTCCCAGGTATCCATTATTCTATATATAAACCATCTGAACCCCTCGATTAGATTCCAGTCTGTAATCACTCCCAGGTATCCATTATTCTATATATAAACCATCTGAACCCCTCGATTAGATTCCAGTCTGTAATCACTCCCAGGTATCCATTATTCTATATATAAACCATCTGAACCCCTCGATTAGATTCCAGTCTGTAATCACCGCCAGGTATCCATTATTCTATTAATAGGCCATATGAACCCCTTGATTAGATTCCAGTTTGTAATCACTCCCAGGTATCCATTATTCTATATATAAACCATCTGAACCCCTCGATTAGATTCCAGTCTGTAATCAGTCCTAAGTATCCATTATTCTATTAATAGGCCATATGAACCCCTTGATTAGATTCCAGTTTATAATCACTCCCAGATATCCATTATTCTATATATAAACCATCTGAACCCCTCGATTAGATTCCAGTCTGCAATCACTCCCAGGTATCCATTATTCTATACATAAACCATCTGAACCCCTCGATTAGATTCCAGTCTGTAATCACCGCCAGGTATCCATTATTCTATTAATAGGCCATATGAACCCCTCGATTAGATTCCAGTTTATAATCACTCCCAGGTATCCATTATTCTATATATAAACCATCTGAACCCCTCGATTAGATTCCAGTCTGTAATCACTCCCAGATATCCATTATTCTATATACAAACCATCTGAACCCCTCGATTAGATTCCAGTCTGTAATCACCCCCAGGTATCCATTATTCTATATATAAACCATCTGAACCCCTCGATTAAATTCCAGTCTGTAATCACTCCCAGGTATCCATTATTCTATATATAAACCATCTGAACCCCTGGATTAGATTCCAGTCTGTAATCACCGCCAGATATCCATTATTCTATATACAAACCATCTGAACCCCTGGATTAGATTCCAGTCTGTAATCGCTCCCAGATATCCATTGTTCTATATACAAACCATCTGAACCCCTCGATTAGATTCCAGTCTGTAATCACCGCCAGGTATCCATTATTCTATATATAAACCATCTGAACCCCTTGATTAGATTCCAGTCTGTAATCACTCCCAGGTATCCATTATTCTGTATATAAACCATCTGAACCCCTCGATTAGATTCCAGTCTGTAATCACTCCCAGGTATCCATTATTCTATATATAAACCATCTGAACCCCTCGATTAGATTCCAGTCTGGAATCACTCCCAGGTATCCATTATTCTAATCTGAACCGCTTGATTAGATTCTACTCTATAATCACACTCAATGTCTTAATATAAGGAGGGCCAATGAGTTGATCCTTGAATAACTCATGGGGCTGTGCACTGCCCATGAGAATATTTGCCATTGATAGAATGCATGGCAGTTAGCTTTTAGTATAAGCACAATCATTGTCGTGGAATATGTTTCTCCAGGGTGGAGGTGTAGTGGTCATTGCAGGCTTGCAGGCTACCCAGTGGTGCTGTCGTATAGGTAAGTACCCAAGAAGCAGATTGCTCGGGCGGCATGGTGGCACAGTGGTTAGCCCTACTGCCTCACAGCGCCAGGGACCCGGGTTCGATTCCTGGTTTTGGGTCACTGTCTGTGTGGAGTTTGCAAGTTCTTCCCGTGTCTGCGTGGGTTTCCTCCGGGTGCTCCGGTTTCCTCCCACAGTCTGAAAGACGTGCTGGTTAGGTGCATTGGCCATGCTAAATTCTCCATCCGTGTACCCGAACAGGCGCCGGAGTGTGGCGACTCGGGAATTTTCACAGTAACTTCATTGCATTGTTAATGTAAGCCTACTCGTGACTAATAAGTAAACTTTTACTTTATAACTTTCCTCCGGGGTACTCAGACTGTATAGATGGAAGTGTCTGAACCATGTGAGGGTCTTTGGAAGGCAATGCTGGGTTTGATGTGGGGAATTCGGTGGCTGATATTTGAATGGTGAAGGATTGAGAGCTTGTCTGTTTGCCGATGACACTGGCAGCGGTGACAGCTGACCCGCTCTTCACTGTACCTCTGGCCATTTCTCAGAAATCGCACATCATTTACTCTGTCTCAACAGCCCTGTCACAATTCCGGACAGAATGTTTCGCAACTTGGCTCAGCACTTATCTTTTGGAGTGTGCTCACAGGCCGGCCTCTTTGCTTTCACGTGTAGGCTGTTTCTGCTGTTGGTTACGCTGAGGTGAGTTTACTATGTTACTGAGTCCCTGCAAAGTTCAGAATGCACCCAAAGATAGACTTAACATTTCATATTTAACCATCTCAGAAGGGCTCACAGCACTCCACAGGGAATTAGCTACTTGGAGAAATGTAGTCATTGGTGTAATAGAACCATAGAATCCCTACAGTGCAGAAGGAGGCCATTCAGCCCATCGAGTCTACACCGACCACAATCTCACCCAGGACCTATCTCCATAACCCCATGCATTTACCCTAGCTAGTCCCTCTGACACTAAGGGGCAATTTAGCATGGCCAATCCACCTAACCCGCACATCTTTGGACTGTGGGAGGAAAGCGGAGCACCCGGAGGAAACCCACGTAGACATGGGGAGAACGTGCAGACTCCGCACAGACAGTGACCTGAGGCCAGAATTGAACCCGGGTTCCTGGCATTGTGAGGCACTAACCACTGTGCCACTGGGTTATCGCGAGGGGGGGAACAGTTTTCGGGTATGGTGCAGGAGATTCTGGGGGGATTTGAGAAAGTTTTTTTTCAACTCAGAGGGTGGTGGGAATCTGTCCGGGAAGGTACTGGAGGCCAGAAACCTTACAATCTTTATAAAATATTTGGATGAGCGCTTGACACATCATATCATCAAGGACATGGGACAAGTGCAGGAAAATGGGATTAGTGAGACTTCAGTGGTAGTTATTGTTAGTGCAGACTCGATGGGCTGAAGGGCCTTTTCTGCCCTCTATGACTCCATGACGGGAATTTTCCCATCCCGCCACCCCCCCACGGGAATCGTAGTGGGCGGAGGGCGGACCACGCGAATGTCCGCTGACCTCGGGCGGGATTTTCTGGTTTTAGGGTGAGCCAGGCTGGAAAATCCCGCCCTATGACTCTGACTAGGTTTCGTGGCACAGTGCGTAGTGTCCCTACCTCCGGGCCAGAAGCTCTGAGTTCAAGTCCCCCTTCAGGGACAGATGCTCGTTTAAGGTGAGTTCATAATGTGGCCAAACATTTTGATTATCAGCTTGTAAATCCTTCCAATAAGTGGTAAGAGTGGGAGAGTTTCCTGGTCAGGCGTACTGCAGAAAGCAATGGCAAACAGCCGCAGTACTTTGCCACGCATAATCGTGGACCAATCCAGTGGTAACCAACACCTTCTTAGGGCATGGTACCTGGAGGAGGAATACAGAGACCAGAAGATGCACACCTACCCTTAAGTAGGATGCAGCTTCCCTCTGAAGCTCTGATCAGCATCTGACAACTGTTAGCTGCTGAGGCCTGGGTGGGAGGTCTTGCGCGCATGGCTTAATGAGTACTGTCTAACCTATAATCTAGGCATTGAATCAGACCTCCCTGCTGTCAACCTTTCCTTCTCACGTTTGATTTACTCAGCGAATATTTGAACCTACCTGGGCTGGGTGGATCTCTTGAGGTCGTGAAGGAAGGTCTAATTTACGGGGCCACAAATGAAGGGGAATAAGGGTTTATCAACCAGATAGAGCCTGTTTAACTATTAACTCCAGACAAGGAATATCCTTACTCATTGGGTCCCTTCATGGATGTAGACCCCATTGCATTGTTTGCTGCTATTTACTCGCCAGCAGTTGGGTTTCTGAAAGTGTAGATTATTAGTCAATCCATCTTCATGTTGTGGCCTGGGTAGTGCGTGGGCAGTCGGCCATTTGCTTTTGTTGGACATAGATTAGATCAGCCATGATCATATTGAGAGGCAGGGTAGGCTTGAAGGGCCTGCTGGCCTACAATGGAGGCGATGGCCTAGTGGTATTATCGCTAGACTATTAATCCAGAAACTCAGCTAATGTTCTGGGGACCCGGGTTCGAATCCCGCCACGGCAGATGGTGGAATTTTAACTCAATAAAAGATATCCGGAATTAAGAATCTACTGACGACCATGAAACCATTGTCGATTGTCGGAAAAACCCATCTGGTTCACTAATGTCCTATAGGGAAGGAATTCTGCCGTCCTTACCTGGTCTGGCCTACATGTGACTCCAGAGCCACAGCAATGTGGTTGACTCTGAACTGCCCTCGGGCAACTAGGGATGGGCAATAAATGCTGGCCCAGCCAGCGATGCCCATGTCCCATGAATGAATAATAAAGAAAAAATTCCTTATTCTATTTCTTGTGTTCTGGGAATTTACGGGGCATCAGATAGTTCGGAAGAAATTTGCATGTAACCCGATCAGCTGGACGGGATTTCCAACTTGCCTATAATTGGGTGTGACAGACCACACTGTACCGGAGAAAAATGACTGAACAGATAAAAAACATATGCAGGCACATCACTGCGTAACAACCTCAGAGGGACAAGTTGGGCTAATAGCCTCAACGATCAGCCTCTGCTCACTTGGTGGCACTGTTGCCTACTGGAACAGATGTTGTGGATTCAAGAGCCTGAGAAAATGCATAGTCTTAGATCCGGAGCAATCTTCCCTCTAAACCGTGCAGATGTGCGGTCAGGCAGCAATCGGGAATACAGGGAATAGACAGGGATTCGCACCAGCGACTTTCCCTCCTCGAGGTTCGCCTCCTGACAGGCAGCAAGGTGGCACAGTGGTTAGCCCTACTGCCTCACAGCGCCAGGGACCCGGGTTCGATTCCTGGCTTGGGTCACTGCCTGTGCGGAGTTTGCACATTCTCCCCATGTGTGGGTTTCCTCCGGGTGCTCCGGTTTCCTCCCACAGTCCAAAGATGTGCGGGTTAGGTGGATTGGCCATGCTAAATTCATAGAAATCATAGAAACCCTACAGTGCAGAAAGAGGCCATTCGGCCCATCGAGTCTGCACCGACCACAATCCCACCCAGGCCCTACCCCCATATCACTACATATTTTACCCGCTAATCCCTCTAACCTACGCATCTCAGGACACTAAGGGGCAATTTTAGCATAGCCAATCAACCTAACCCGCACATCTTTGGACTGTGGGAGGAAACCGGAGCACCCGGAGGAAACCCACGCACACACGAGGAGAATGTGCAAACTCCACACAGACACAGAAATTGTCCTTTAGTATCGGGGGACTAGCTAGGGTAAATGCATGGGTTTATGGGGATAGGGCCTGGGTGGGATTGTGGTCGGTGCAAACGCGATGGACTGAATGAGCTTCTTCTGCACTGTATGATTCTATATTTTATGTACCTGAACAGGCGCCAGAGTGTGATAACTAGGGGATTTTCACAGTGACTTCATTGCAGTGTAATGTAAGCCGACTTGTGACATGAATTAATAAAAGTTTTTTAAAAAGTGATGTTCCTCAAGGGATGGGGCAGTGTGGGAAACCAGCCAAGTTCAGCAACACAGATGGGGAGGAACATCGGTCTGGGGGGCTGGGAACCAAAGAGCTTGCATTGACATCACACCTCAGGATGTCCGAAAGCGCTCCTAAATCAATGGACTACTTTTCAAGTGTCGTCACCGTTGTAATGTATGAAAAACGACTGGCAGCCAATTTGTGCAGAGCAAGATCCCACAAACAACACTGAGATAAAGGACCAGATTTAGTCCCTCACAAACCCAAAGTGTTCTTTCAACAAGTGCAGTAAAAAAAACTGTATGTGGCAAAAAAGTACATATAAAACAGCTAAACTTTAAATGTCAGCTTCAAGATGACTCTGATCCCTCTCGGGCGAGTTAAATTTATGCCCAGACATGTTTCCTTCAAGACTTTTCACTTGAGGTCCACTTCCTGGCAATCTCTTAACCACTGGCTTCAGACCAAGGGAAGCGAAACACTTCCCCAAGCTATTACATTTTCTCTTAATCGTTTTGGCAAATATTCAGCTGCCTTGGTTGAGGCGGTGTGGAAAAGTTTTCCTTCTTTGTGTGCTTTTTCTATCAAACGGCTGGGCCTCAGCCAAGGTTTCACTCCATGTTGCAAAATCCATCCCTTCCCCTCAGCGTTGCCGTAACTACCAGCTTTCGGTTGTGTTTAATGTTCACTAAAAGCTGTGATTTCCCTGGTGTGATAGTCCCAGGTTCCTGTCTTCTTTATAACAACATCCTGCATTTACATAGTGCCCCCAACATACTACGATGCTTGTAGGTGCTTTGTAGGAGCATGGTAGAATTCCAAAAGGGGGCGCAGGAATAGTGGAACCTTGGGGGGTGGGGGGGAGGTGCGGGAGGGGGAGTTGGGTGCCCGGGGTGGTACAAAACATAAGAACATAAGAAATAGGAGCAGGGGTAGGCCATCTAGCCCCTCGAGCCTGCTCCGCCATTCAATAAGATCATGACTGATCTGATAGTGGTTTAGTTCCACTTACCCGCCCGCTCCCCATAACTCTTAATTCCCTTATTGATCAGAAATCTATCTACCTGTGACTTAAACATGTTTAACGAGGTAGCCTCCACTGCTTCAATGGGCAGAGAATTCCAGAGATTCACTACCCTCTGAGAGAAGAAGTTCCTCCTCAACTCTGTCCTAAACTGACTCCCCCTTATTTTGAGGCTGTGTCCTCTAGTTTTTGTTTCCTTTCTAAGTGGAAAGAATCTCTCTGCCTCTACCCTGTCTAGCCCCTTCATTATCTTGTATGTCTCTATAAGACCTCCCCTCAGCCTTCTAAACTCCACCGAGTACAGGCCCAATCTGGAATGCCCTTGTCTTGGCTCCATCAGTGCTTAGTGCTTAGTCCAGCTAGCCACCCATTAAGAGGGGTCTGAGGAGCTATTTGACTGTGGCAGCTATTACACCTGAATCCCACATGACACAGTGGTTAACACTTCTGCCTCACAGCACCAGGGACCCGGGTTCAATTCCCGGCTTGGGTCACTGTCTGTGCGGAGTCTGCACATTCTCCCCGTGTCTGCGTGGGTTTCCTCCGGGTGCTCCGGTTTCCTCCCACAATCCGAAAGATGTCCTGGTTAGGTGGATTGGCCATGCTAAATTCTACCTCAGTGCAACCGAACAGGCTCTGGAATGTGGCGACTAGGGGATAAAGTAAAGTAAAATTTATTTATTAGTCACAAGTAAGGCTTACATTAACACTGCAATGAAGTTACTGTTTAATTTCAAAGACGATTTCCTCGGGTGGATGGAGCTATTACAAGGGGGCATAACTATAGGGTTCATGGTGGGAGATATAGGAAGGATATCAGAGGTAGGTTCTTTACGCAGGGAGTGGTTGGGGTGTGGAATGGACTGCCTGCAGTGATAGTGGAGTCAGACACTTCAGGAACATTTAAACGGTTATTGGATAGGCACATGGAGCACACCAGGATGATAGGGAGTGGGATAGCTTGATGTTGGTTTCAGATAAAGCTCGGCACAACATCGTGGGCCGAAGGGCCTGTTCTGTGCTGTACTGTTCTATGTTCTAATTTCCCAAGTGGCCCCCGTCCAACGGCTGTTCTGGTCAAGGCACCTAACCAACATGTCTTTTGGACTGTGGGAGGAAACCGGAGCACCCGGAGAAAACCCAAGCAGACACGGGGAGAATGTGCAAACTCCACACAGGCAGTGACCCAAGCCGGGAATCGAACCCTGGTCCCTGGCGCTGTGAGGCAGCAGTGCTAACCACTGTGCCACCGTGCCGCCCGAGGGATTTTCACAGTAATGTCATTGCAGTGTTAATGTAAGCCTACTTGTGACACTAATAAATAAACTTTAAAAAGATGACGTCAATTCATAGGCACCATTGAAAGGTGCGTTGACCTCTGGTGGATATTTCTGGTCTTGGGGGTGGATGGGATGGGAAGATCTCACCGGTTAACTGTGTTTCTTTCTCCAAAGATGCTGCCAGACCTGCTGACTCTTTCCAACATTTTCTGTTTTGCTTTCAGTTTTCTCAAGTGCTTTGTTAGCTGTAAAGTTCATTGGAAAATCCTGGAGATGTGGAAAGCTGTACAGGAATTCAGGGCCTTTCCTTCCCTTTTCCGAGACTCTCCCACCGGAATTTTGCGGCCGTTCTCACCGGTGGGATCTTCCGGTCCTGCCCCATGGTGATGTCCCACCGGGCAGTTCTCGGTGGCCGGGCGTGTATAGAACGGTGAATACCATTGACAGTGGCAGGATCCGGTTAATGGCGGGCTGCCTTCACTGCTGAGAAACTGCTGCAGTTTTTCTATGTTTCTAAACAAGCCGTGTTTAGCGCAGGAAATCCCACCTTCCATTTCCAACTGGGAACTGCCCGTTATTCCCTGTTACCCGCTGGCAAAAACCATATCACCAGCCATGTGTGGCATTTGGAGAATGAATACAGAAGTTTTAAGTTTTTAAAAAAAGTTTATTTATTAGTGTCACAATTAGGCTTACATTAACACTGCAATGAAGTTACTGTGAAAATCCCCTCGTCGCCACACTCCGGTGCCTTTTCGGGTACACTGAGGGAGAACTTAGCACGGCCAATGCAGCTAACCAGCACATCTTTCGGACTGTGGGAGGAAACCGGAGCACCCGGAGGAAACCCACACAGGGGAGAACATGCAGACTCTGCACAGATAGTGACCCAAGCCGGGAATCGAACCCGGGTCCCTAGAAGGTGGATAAATGGAGCACCCTCCCCACCCACGGGCCAGTCCGGCAGCATTTCATGGTCAATGAGGCAATGGAGACTGTTGTTATATAAATGCAGCAACTCATTTATTCACTGCAAAGTCCCACGAGCAGTGAGTGAGACGGAGGACTGCTAATGTGTTTTTGGGTGGTGTTGGTTGGAGGGCTGAATGTTGGCTAAGACAAAGGGAAGAAGCCCCGCCTCTAATTTGAACAGTGCCACCTCAGAGGGCAGAGAAGATGCGAGCTTGGTTAAAGATGGTGCGGCACTCTCCCGATGTAGCAATGTAGCCTCGACATGGCTGGCAGGCTGGAGCGGGATCCTGAATCCACAACAACTGTGGGCGGGATTTTCCGTCTGTGCCCCAAGGTCGGAAAATCCCATCCGAGATCAACAGACCTTTCCATGGTCCAGGCCCACCTGCTACAATTCCCGTGGAAGGTAAAATTCCTCCCTGTAACTCAGAGAGGCTGTCACTGAGAGAGCCAATATTAAAGCGGTCGTTTCAGAGTTAATGCCTAATTTTAAATGCTAACTTGGCTCAGTTTGTATCATCTTTGCCTGTGTGTCAGAAGGTTATGGGTTCAAGTACTGAAGCAAGGCTCTCCAGATAGAAATAAAACACAGAGGAATTAAAATCAACAATTGCGTTTGGATGGACAATAAAAATCCATGTCACTGATACCAAAGATAGACTCAATTACATCGAGTTCAATGGATAGTACAGCACAGAACCACACCACATACTAGGGGTCAATTTAGCATGGCCAATCAACCTAACCCACACATCTTTCGGAATGTGGGTGAAACCGGAGCAGATACAGGGAGAACGTGAAAACTCCACAGAAACACAGTAAGAAGTCTCACAACACCAGGTTTGTGATTCCAAATAAACCTGTTGGACTTTAACCTCATGGCTACCATCGATTCACTCGGACAGTGATCCGAGGCTGGAATCGAACCTGGGTCCCTGGCGCTGTGAGGTAGCAGTGCTAACCACTGTGCCACCGTGCCGCTCACTTCTATTCCTTTCCCCCAACGTGTTTATCTAACTTCTCCTTAAACTTACCTCAGCTATTCGCCTCAACTACACCCAGTGAGGGAGTGAGTGAGTAAGTGAATCCCACATTCGAATCACTGTCTCTGGGTGAACAAAGAACAAAGAACAAAGAAAATTACAGCACAGGAACAGGCCCTTCGGCCCTCCAAGCCTGCACCGACCACGCTGCCCGACTGAACTAAAACCCTCTACCCTTCCAGGGACCACATCCCTCTACTCCCATCCTATTCATGTATTTGTCTAGACACCCCTTAAAAGTCACTATCGTACCCGCTTCCACTACCTCCCCTGACAGCGAGTTCCAGGCACCCACCACCCTCTGTATAAAAAAACTTGCCTCGTACATCTCCTTTAAATCTTGGCCCTCGCATCTTAAACCTGTGATCCCTAGTAATTAACTCTTCCGCCCTGGGAAAAAGCTTCTATCCACTCTGTCCATGCCTCTCATAATCTTGCAGACTTCTATCAGGTCACCCCTCAACCTCCATCGTTCCAGTGAGAACAAACCAAGTTTCTCCAACCTCTCCTCATAGCTAATGCCCTCCATACCAGGCAACATCCTGGTAAATCTTTTCTGTACCCCCTCCAAAGCCTCCACATCCTTCTGGTAGTGTGGCAACCAGAATTGAACACTATATTCCGAGTGCGGCCTAACTAAGGTTCTATAAAGCTGCGACGTGACTTGATAATTTTTAAACTCAATGCCCCAGCCGATAAAGGCAAGCATGCCGTATGCCTTCTTGACTACCTTCTCCACCTGCACTGCCACTTTCAGTGACCTGTGTACCTGTACACCCAGATCCCTCTGCCTATCAATACCCTTATGGGTTCTGCCATTTACTGTATATTTCCTCTCTGTGTTAGACCTTCCAAAACGCATTACCTCTCATTTGTCTGGATTAAACTCTGGATGAAGACTGTAGCAGTTTGAGTCAGAGAAATGTAGCTCTGGCCTCTCCCACCGGCAGATCAGCTGTATTGTCAGTGAATTGTACTCTGCAGTAAAGCTGCCATGTTTCACCGTGAGGGAATGCACTGTAAATAGCATGGTGCCCAGAAGCAGCATTATCGGAAGACATGTGCTCCGTCTTTCATTTTCATTCCTTCTGTCATCGCTTGGCAATGCTTTGCCCAACCACAGTTATTTTACAAGACATGCTAACTGCGCTGCCAGCATTTCCCATTCACTCGCAACTCCTGAGCTTTGCAGAATTCCTTCTCTGAGGAATCGTGTGGCAAATCTAAAGCTGCGTCATGATGTTTCGCTGCAAAAGTCAGAGTTTCCAGGTCTGGGAGGAGAGAAGGACTCGCATTTATGTCACACCCCTCAGGATGTCCTGAAGTGTTACACAGCCAGTGAGATAATGATGTAGGAAACACAGTGCACAGTAAGATCCCCAAAATGAGATCATGCACAGATAATCTGGTAACGCTGAGATAAGTGTCGAGATTAATATCGATCCGCTTTGAAATAGCGCCGTGAGATCTCTTACATTCAACTGATTAAAGATTCCTCCGAAAGCCAACACCTCTAACAGTGCTGCACTCCCTCAGTACGGCACGGGGGTCGCACAGCCTCGACTTTTATAGAGCAGGACAGGAACCTTCCTAATCCAGGAGACCAGCAGGATTCTGGATTCCTGATCCAGGAGACCAGCAGGATACCAGATTCCTGATCTAGGAGACCAGCAAGACTCTGGGTTCTGGATCCAGGAGACCAACAGGGTTCATGGTTCCTGATTGAGGAGACCAGAAGGATTCCTGGTTCCTGATCTAGGAGACCAGCAGGATTCCGGGTTCCTGATCTTGGAGACCAGCAGGATTCTGGATTCCCTGATCTAGGAGACCAGCAGGATTCCGGGTTCCTGATCTTGGAGACCAGCAGGATTCTGGATTTCCTGATCTAGGAGACCAGCAGGATTCCTGGTTCCTGATCCAGGAGACCAGCAGGATTCCGGATCCCTGATCTAAGAAACCAGCAGAATTCCAGGTTCCTGATCTAGGAGACCAGCAGGATTCTGGGTTCCTGATCCAGGAGACCAGCAGGATTCCAGATTCCTGATCTAGGAGACCAGCAGGATTCCTGGTTCCTGATCCAGGAGACCAGCAAGATTCCACATTCCCGATCCAGGAGACCAGCAGGATTCTTGGTCCCTGATCCAGGAGACAAACAAGAATCTGGGTTCCTGATCCAGGAGAGTAGCAGGATTCCAGGTTCTTGATCCAGGAGACCAGCAGGATTCTGGATTCCTGATCTAGGAGACCAGCAGGATTCCTGATCCCTGATCTAAGAAACCAGCAGAATTCCAGGTTCCTGATCTAGGAGACCAGCAGGATTCCGGGTTCCTGATCCAGGAGACCAGCAGGATTCCAGATTCCTGATCTAGGAGACCAGCAGGATTCCTGGTTCCTGATCCAGGAGACCAGCAGGATTCCACATTCCCGATCCAGGAGACCAGCAGGATTCTTGGTCCCTGATCCAGGAGACAAACAAGAATCTGGGTTCCTGATCCAGGAGAGTAGCAGGATTCCAGGTTCCTGATCCAGGACACCAGCAGGATTCTGAATTCCTGATCCAGGAGACCAGCAGGATTCCAGGTTCTGGATCCAGGAAACCAGCAGGATTCTGGGTTCCTGATCCAGGAGACCAGCAGGATTCCGGGTTCCTGATCCAGGAGACCAGCAGGATTCTGGGTTCCTGACCCAGGAGACCAGCAGGATTCAAGGTTCCCAATCCAGGAGACCAGCAGGACTGCTGGTTCCTGATCCAGGAGACCAGCAGGACTCTGGACTAAGAAGGATCCAGTACAGTCGAGAGTTTAGTATTTGGTTCTTCATAGTTTGCGTTATGGTAGAGTGTCTAAACAATTAAACCCTTTCAAATAAGAAAGCATGAATTGAGCTGTGAAGACTGTGTCCTTCTGTGGGGAGTGAGTGTGCTCATTCCCACGCCCGGCAAGAAGTTATTATTATAGGAACTACACAGCACCCACCCGGGAATGTCCAAGATGGAGATGCTGGCTCACAGCTCTGTGTGGTGGCTTGGGTTAGACACATAGGAAGCATGGCTAAACTGCACAACCAGACACAACAAAAGTTACCGTCAGCAGCCCTGATATACGGGCGGCATGGTGGCACAGTGGTTAGCACTGCTGCCTCACAGTGCCGGGGACCCGGGTTCGCTTCCCGGCTTGGGTCACTGTCTGTGTGGAGTTTGCACATTCTCCCCGTGTCTGCGTGGGTTTCCTCCGGGGGCTCTGGTTTCCTCCCACAGTCCAAAGAGTGTGGGTTAGGTTGATTGGCCATGCTAAATTGCCCCTAGTGTCAGGGGTCTTAGCAGGGTAAATACGTGGGGTTAGGGGAATAGGCCCTGGGTGGGATAATGGTTGGTGCAGACTCGATGGCAGTGGTCAGCTTTGCCATGGGTGAGACTCCACGTTGACTATGTAGACCCATTCATGGGCACCACCTTCCTACACATAGTGGACGACACTCAAAATGGCCTTTGAAATGGCATTCCCGGCTTCTTTGGCAACAGTGGAAGAGTTCAGGCAAGTCTTTGCCACCCAGGGTTTGCTGGAGGTGATAGCTTCAGACAATGGGCATTTACCAGCGCTCCAGTTTTTCATGTTGTCAAATGGTATTCAGTATATACATACCACACCTTACCAGCCCTCCTCGAATGGACCGACTGCCAGGCTGTGCAAACCTCTAAAGCAGCCATGGAAAAGCAACCACCAGCATCCCTACAGAGCACATTCATGTTTCCTTTCGAACAGCGCCCCACATGACCACTGGAATGACTCCTGTTGAGTTGCTGATGAGTATTCAAAACCAGGTTGGACCTGGTGTTTCCAAAATTGATGGGGAGGATGGAGGCAAAGCAAAGTGTGTCAAAGGAACATCAAGCATGAGGGAACATTCCAAATTTAAGATTTAGTCTGTGCTGAAAACTTTGGGACGGAACTGTCCCAGGTGTTGCCGTGGCCAGCACGCGTCCGTTATTGTATGAAGTAGAATTTCAAGGTCAAATACTGAAAATGCAACAAAAATACTTGAGAATGATCCCAGCAATGAAGAGTTTGTCATCTGAGGAGCGGTTGAGGAGTCTGGGTCGACACTCGATGGAGTTTAGAAGGATGAGGTGGGATCTAATTGAAACTTACAGAATACTGAGAGGCCTGAATAGAGTGGATGATAGTGGGAGAGACTCGAACCCAAGGGCACAACCTCAGGGTGAAGGGACGCTCCTTTAAAACTGAGATGAGGAGGAATTTCTTCACCAAATAGGCGGTGAATCTGTGGAACTCATTGCCACAGAGGGCTGTGGAGGCCAGGTCATTGAGTGTCTTTAAGACAGAGATAGATTAATAAGGGGATCAAGGGTTACGGGGCGAAGGCAGGAAAATGGGGATGAGAATCATATCAGCCATGATTGAATGGCGGAGCAGCCTCGATGGGCCAAATGGCCTAATTCTGCTCCTATATGTTATGGTCTTATGGAGTCAAATAGAGAACCAATGGGGCAGTCTGCTCTGAGTATGCTCACCAATGGGTGGCATGGTGGCACAGTGGTTAGCACTGCTGCCTCACATCTCCAGGGACCTGGGTTCAATTCCCGGTTTGGGCGACTGTGCGGAGTCTGCACATTCTCCCCGTGTCTGCGTGGGTTTCCTCCGGGTGCTCCGGTTTCCTCCCACACTCCAAAGATGTGCGGGTTAGGTGGATTGGCCATGCTAAATTGCCCCTTAGTGTCGGAGGGATTAGCACGGTAAGTATGTGGGGTTATGGGGATAGCGTCTGGGTGGGATTGTGGTCGGTGCAGGCCTGTGGGCCGAATGGCCTCCTTCTGCACTGTTGGAATCTATGATTCTGTCATCTTGTGCTTGAAATCAGCCTGAAGAAGGGCAGTATTGTGTTCCAGTGGGAAATGGAGACGTGATGGATCCTGCTGGTCTCCTGGATCAGGAACCCGGAATGAGGAAGTGATCTGCGTCCAGGCTCCTTTACAAACTGGAACCCTGGTTTCTGGAAATGAAACCACATCTGTCCCTGCTGATGGGGGCCTCTTCTCTGGAACTGCATTGCTCCGAGAGGGAGAGGAATTCCCTGGCAGACTGACTTTATCATAGACTGGGCTAAAAAACATCACTGATGGTGTTACATTTGATTTGACTTGATTTGATTTATTATCATCACATGTATTAACATACAGCAAAAAGTATTGTTTCTGCGCGAGAAAGTGCAGAATGTAGGTTGAGAGAGCGAGGTCTTTTCTCCTTGGAGAAGCGAAGGATGAGAGGTGACCTGATAGAGGTGTATAAGATGTTGAGGGGTATTGATAGAGTGGATTCTCAGAGGCTTTTACCCAGGGTTGAAATGGTTGCCACGAGAGGTCACAGGTTTAGGGTGCTGGGGAGTAGGTACAGAGGAGAGGTTAGGGGTAAGATTTTCACTCAGAGGGTGGTGGGTACGTGGAATTGGCTGCCGGTAGTGGTGGGGGAGGCGGATTCGACAGGGTCTTTTAAGAGACTTTTGCATAAGTTCATGGAAGTTAGTAAGATAGAGGGTTATAGGTAAGCCTAGTAGGTAGGGACATGTTCAGCGCAACTTGTGGGCCGAAGGGCCAGTTGGTACGTGACCTCAGACTTTTGTATCTTTTTCCTGACGAAAGAAGGTGGAAGAGAGAATGTCCGGAGTGCGTGGGGTCCTTAATTATGCTGGCTGCTTTGCTGAGGCAGCGGGAAGTGTAGACAGAGTCAATGGATGGGAGGCTGGTTTGCGTGATGGATTGGGCTACATTTACGACCTTTTGTAGTTTCTTGCGGTCTTGGGCGGAGCAGGATCCATACCAAGCTGTGATACAACCAGAAAGAATGCTTTCTATGGTGCATCTGTAAAAGTTGGTGAGAGTCGTAGCTGACATGCAAAATTTCCTTTGTCTTCCTTAAACCTGACCAACTATGGATTCTATTCCTTCGAATGTGTGTTTATGTCTCTCATTGGGTGCACTGTTCCCACCTCGTTATGCTGGTCAAGTAGCATAGTGGGGTGGGAAATTTAAGCGGGAAGCCAAAAACGGACGCCGGTCACGATCTTCCCTGGTCAGGGAACGGCACGCGGCCTGATGAAGGAGCAGCGCTCAGCAAGCTCGTGCTACCAAATAAACCTGTTGGACTTTAACCTGGTGTTGTGAGACTTCTTACTGTGACTATCCCAGTCCAACGCCTGCAACTCCACATCATAGAATATCATGGAATCAAACAGTGCAGAAGGAGGCCATTTGGCCGATCAGGTCTGCACCGACCACAATCCCACCCAGGCCCTATTGCCTTAACCCCCTCATATTTACCCTGCTAATCCCCTCATATTTACCTTGCTAGTCCCTGACACTAAGGTTAATTTAACATGGCCAATCAACCTAACCCATACATTTTTGGACTGTGGGAGGAAACTGGAGCACCCAAAGGAAACCCACGCAGACACGGGGAGAAAGTGCAGACTCTGAGCAGACAGTGACCTGAGGCTGGGAATTGAACCTGGTTCCCTGGCGCTGTGAGGCAGCAATGCTAACCATTGTGCCACCGTGCCACCCCTAAACCATTTCAAATCATTTAGCAAACCCGGGTATTGTCCAGGCTCACTGACCCCGCCGATGGAGGCCTACACCAGCAGGGATCACGTTTGGCTCCTAGCAACGGGAGTCAGGCATGATGGCCTCCCTGGTGGAACCGGAGGCCATGGAGACCCCCCGGGAAGTTGGGACAAGGGGGCAGTGCCCCATGGTGATCGGGGGTGAAGGAGGTGTTTGGGGCCGGCGATGTCTGGGGAGTGGGGGTAGTGGAGGGGGTGGGGGGAGGCCTCTGCGTTGCACGGAGTGTCATGAGTTCATTTCCCTAAGCCCACCCAAAAAACAGGTGGAAAAAGAGAGGCATTTCCATCCGTTGGGCACTTTCTTTTGAGAAAATCAGGCCCATTATTCTCCAAAGATGCTTTCTTCTGTAACTGAGTCTCCAGGATGAAAGCAAAGGGGAACAAGCAGTTAACAAGTCAAGAGACATACCGAGGTATGATCAGACAAAGCATGTAACAGCACGTCTAAAGGTGCTTAATTTAATTTATTTTCGGGCAGCTTTACATATTCAGGGCACATGAGCTGATGCTGATGCAGCAGTGGGCACAGAGGTTGCCACGACGTGTTGGACATGTTGGGCACACACCCAGATAGATTGTGTCGACCCTAAATTTAGTGTAGTCATAAGTCTCGGAAAGAGGGAGGGAGGGAGAGAGAGGAAGTTGATGCATGACGGATTCATGAACAGCCTTCAGCACAGAGTGCTGACAAACAAACACTTCCCAATGAAAGTGAATCAACCTGAGCCATCTTCTTGCTTTCTTTTCTCCCAAAGATGTGGTCTCAGGCTAATACTAGAGGTGATGGCCTCGTGGTATTATTACTAGACTATTAATCCAGCAAATCAGCTAATGTTCTGGGGACCCGGGTTTGAATCCTGCCACGGCAGATGGTGGAACTTGAATTAAAAAAAAATAATCTGGAATTAAGAATCTACTGACGACCATGAAACCATTGTCGATTGTCGGAAAAACCCATCTGGGTCACTAATGTCCTTTAGGGAAGGAAATCTGCCATCCTTACCTGGTCTGGCCTACATGTGATTCCAGACCCACAGCAATGTGGTTGACTATTAATCCAGAAATCTAGGATAAAGACCAAAGACTGCTACATAAGATAAAGGTGCACAGTGTTACGGGTAATGTATTAGCCTGGATAGAGGATTGGTTAACTAACAGAAAGCAAAGAGTGGGGGTAAATGGGTGTTTTTCTGGTTGGCGATCAGTGACGAGTGGTGTGCCTCAGGGATCAATGTTGGGACCGCAATTGTTTATGATTTACATCGATGATTTGAAGTTGGGGACCAAGTGTAGTGTGTCAAAATTCGCAGATGACTCTAAGATGAGTGGCAGAGCAAGAGTGCAGAGGACGTTGAAAGTCTGCAAAGGGATATAGATAGTCTAAGTTAATGGGCGAGGGTCTGGCAGATGGAGTACAATGTTGGTAAATATGAGGTCATCCATTTTGGTAGGAATAACAGCAAAATGGACTATTATTTAAATGGTAAAAAATTGCAGCATGCTGCTGTGCAGAGGGACCTGGTGTTCTTGTGCAGGAATCTCAAGGAGTTGGTTTGCAGGTGCAGCAGGTAATTAAGAAGGCAAATGGAATTTTGTCCTTCATTGCGAGAAGAATGGAGTTTAAAAACAGCGAGGTTATGTTGCAGCTATATAAGGTGCTGGTGAGGCCACACCTGGAGTACTGTGTACAGTTTTGGTCTCCTTACTTGAGAAAGGTTATACTGGCACTGGAGGGGGTGCAGAGGAGATTCACTAGGTTGATTCCGGAGTTGGGAGGGTTGGCTTATGAGGAGAGACTGAGTAGACTGGGGCTATACTCACTGGAATTCAGAAGAATGAGGTGAGATCTTATAGAAACATATAAGATTATGAAGGGAATAGATAAGATAGAAGCAGGGAAGTTGTTTCCACTGGTGGGTGAAACTAGAACTAGGGGGCATGGCTTCAAAATAAGGGGAAGCAGGTTTAGGACTGAGTTGAGGAGGAACTTCTTCACACAAAGGGTTGTGAATCTGTGGAATTCCCTGCCCAGTGAAGCAGTTGAGGCTACCTCATTGAATGTTTTCAAGGAAAGGATAGATAAATTTTTGAACAGCAAAGGAATTAAGGGTTATGGTGAGCAGGCGGGTAAGTGGAGCTGAGTCCACGAAAAGATCAGCCATGATCTTATTGAATGGCAGAGCAGGCTTGAGGGGCCAGATAGCCTCCCCCTGCTCCTTGTTCTTATGTTCTTATGTAACGTTCTGGGGTCCCAGGTTCCAATCCCGCCACTGCAGAATTGAAATTTTTATTCAATAAATATCTGGAATTAAAAGTCTGATGGTGACCATAAAACCGTTGTTTAAGTTTAAAGTTTATTTATTAGTGTCAGAAGTAGGCCTACATTAACACTGCAATGAAGTTATTGTGAAAATCCCTTGGTCGCCACACTCCGGTGAGTCTTTGGGTACACTGAGGGAGAATTTAGCATGGCCAATGCACCTAACCAGCACATCTTTCAGACTGTGGGAGGAAACTGGAGCACCCGGAGGAAACCCACGCAGACACGGGGGGGACGTGCAGACTCTGCACAGACAGTGACCCAAACCGGCAATCGAAGCCAGGTCCTTGGTGTTGTGAGGCAGCAGTGCTAACCACTGTGCCACTGTTGTCGATTGCTGATAAAACCCACCTGGTTCACTAATGTCCTGTAGTCAAGGAAATCTGCCGTCCTTACCTAGTCTGGCCTACATGTGACTAAATTCCACAGCAATGTGGCTGTCTCTCAACTATACCCTCAAGGGTGACTAGGGTCAGGTTATGAACGCTGGTTTCAAATATTGTCTGATAATTACCCCTACAAAGCACCTTGGGATGTTTTTACTATATTAAGGGTGCTATCCAAATGCAAGGTTTTGTAATTCTGCCAAAGCACAGCCTTAAAGCCTCTCGGAGAGGCTCCTGTCCTTGAGAGGGACATTCTCTCTTCCATCTTCTTCTGTTGGGAAAAAGATACAAAAGTTTGAGGTCACGTACCAGCCGACTCAAGAACGGCTTCTTCCCTGCTGCTGTCAGACTTTTAAATGGACCTACCTTGCATTAAGTTGATCTTTCTCTACACCCTAACTATGGCTGTAACTACAATCTGCACTCTCTCCTTTCCTTCTCCATGAACGGTATGCTTTGTCTGCATAGCATGCAAGAAACAAAACCACATTCTGCACCCTCTGCTTTCCTTCTCCCCTATATACTCTATGAATGGTATGCTTTGCCTGTATAGCGCAGACGAAACAATACTTTACGCTCTATCCAATACATGTGGGGAGGCGGTCGCCTCGTGGTACAATCATGAGACTATTAATCCAAAAACTCAGCTAATGTTCTGGGGACCCCGGGTTCGAATCCCGCCACGGCAGATGGTGGAATTTGAATTCAATTAAAAAATATCTGGAATTGAGAATCTACCGATGAAACCATTGTCTCAAAAACTCACTAATGTCCTTTAGGGAAGGAAACCTGCTGTCCTTGCCTGGTCTGGCCTACATGTGACTCCAGAGCCACAGCAATGTGGTTGACTCTCAACTGCTCTCCAAGGGCAACTAGGGATGGGCAATAAATGCTGGCCAGGTAGCGACGCCCATGTTCCATGAATGAATAAAAAAAAGAATAAAATAAATCATGTGGCAATAATAAATCAAATTAAATCAAAATCATTGGGTTAGAATTGATTGAAATCCATCTCTGCTTATTTGCAGAAAGCAGAGTGAGTGCCGTACTCTGGGCTTCGCAATGACAGAACAAGTTCCTGTTTCAGGGCAGCTGGTTTGACCGCGAGGGGGATCGAGTGCACTGCTGTCCACGCTGGGGCTATTTTTACAGCCATATCGTATGTTACATTCTCCATTTGGTTAAGGGATTTGGCCAGTGTAAGAGCAGTGAAGTTGTCCCCATGGAATCAGTCCTCCCACTGCTTACTCATGGACCCTTCCCCAACAATTTAAGGAAAAGGAGAGACCAGAAGGTGTACTCTCCTGATACTGTACCTCTTCCATAGAATCACAGAATGTTACTGCATGGATGGAGGCCGTTTGGCCTATCACATCTGTGATAGCTCTTTGAAAGACTTTGGCACGCTGCCTCACAGACCCAGGGACCCGGGTTCAGTTCTCGGCTTGGGTCACTGTCTGTGCAGAGTCTGCACGTCCTCCTGTGTCTGCGTGGGTTTCCTCCGGGTGCTCCGGTTTCCTCCTACAGTCCGAAAGACTTGCTGGTTAGGTGCATTGGCCATGCTAAATTCTCCCTCAGTGTACCCGAACAGGCGCCGGAGTGTGGTGACTGGGGGATTTTCACAGTAACTTCATTGCAGTGTTAATGTAAGCCTACTTGTGACACTAATAACTAAACTTTAAACAAATTAGTCTCAACTCTTCTGTTCTTTCACCCGTTTCCTTCAATTGTCTTCACTCCAAGTCCTTATCCAATTCCCGTTTTGAGTTGGCCAGTGGATAATCTGCCAAATCTGCCCCATGATCCCCTCATCCTTCCCTCTCTTGATCCGTGGGAGCAGTCTTACCTTCGAATCTGGGGTTATTTGAGGGAGGACGGATCAGCTCAGTTTGCCAATCAGCATTGTTAAAACTGACGATTTGGTCGTAGAAACATAAACTAGAAGCAGGAGGAGGCCGTTCGACCCTTCGAGCCTGCTCTGCCATTCATTTTGATTATGGCTGATCATCGAATTCAATGTCCTGATTCCCCCCCCTTAGAGTTTATTTATTGGTCACAAGTAGGCTTACATTAACACTGCAATGAAGCTACTGTGTTACTTCCTCCCCATATTCCTTGATCCCTTTAGCCTCAAGTTGTGTATCTAATTTCTTCTTGAAATCACACATTTTGGCCTCAACTACTTTCTGTGGCTGTGAATTCCACTCATTCACCACCCTCTGGGTGAAGATATTTCTCCTCACCTCAGTTCTAAAAGGTTTTGGTTGCAGATGGGTCTATTTCTGAATGGAGGTCGGTTACCATTGGAGTGCCCATGGATCTGTTCTGGGACCCTTGCTGTTTGTCATTTTCATAAATGACCTGGCTGAGGAAGTGGAGGGATGGGTTGGTAAGTTTGCCGACGACACGAAGGTTGGGTGGTGTTGTGGATAGTTTGGAGGGATGTCAGGAGCTGCAGCGTGACATAGGTTAAGTGACATAGGGCGACACGGTAGCACAGTGGTTAGCACTGCTGCTTCCACAGCTCCAGGGACCTGGGTTCGATTCCCGGCTTGGGTCACTGTCTGTGTGGAGTTTGCACATTCTCCTCGTGTCTGCGTGGGTTTCCTCCGGGTGCTCCGGTTTCCTCCCACAGTCCAAAGGTGTGCGGGTTAGGTTGATTGGCCATGCTAAAATCGCCCCTTAGTGTGCTGAGATGCGTAGGTTAGAGGGATTAGTGGGTAAAATATGTAGGGATATGGGGGTAGGGCCTGGGTGGGATTGTGGTCGGTGCAGACTCGATGGGCCGAATGGCCTCTTTCTGTACTGTAGGGTTTCTAAGATAGGATGCAAGACTGGGCGGAGAAGTGGCAGATGGACTTCAACCCGGATAAATGTGTAGTGGTACATTTTGGCAGGTCAAATGGGATGAAGGAGTATAATATCAAGGGTAAGACTCTTAGCAGTGTAGAGGACCAGAAGGACCTTGGGGTCCGGGTCCATAGGACTCTTAAATCGGCCTCACAGGTAGAGGAGGTGGATAAGAAGGCGTATGGTGTGCTGGCCTTCATCAATCGAGGGATTGAGTTTAGGAGTCGGGAGATAATGATGCAGCTTTATAAGACCCTCGTCAGACCCCACTTAGAGTACTGTGCTCAGTTCTGGTCACCTCATTACAGGAAGGATGTAGAAATTATTGAAAGGGTGCAGAGATTTACAAGGATGTTGCCTGGATTGGGTGGCATGCCTTACGAGGATAGGTTGAGGGAGCTCGGTCTTTTCTCCTTGGAGAGACGAAGGATGAGAGGTGACCTGATAGAGGTGTACAAGATGTTGAGAGGTATAGATTGGGTGGATTCTCAGAGGCTTTTTCCCAGGGCTGAAATGACTGCTACGAGAGGACACAGATTTAAGGTGCTGGGGAGTAGGTACAGAGGAGATGTCAGGGGTAGGTTTTTCACTCAGAGGATGGTGGGTAAGTGGAATCGGCTGCCGTCAATGGTGGTGGAGGCAAAATCGATAGGGTCTTTTAAGAGACCTCTGGATGAGTACATGGGACTTAATAAGACTGAGGGTTATAGGTAAGCCTATATATAGGCCTAGGTAGGTAGGGACATGACCGGCGCAACTTGTGGGCTGAAGGGCCTGTTTGTGCTGTAGTTTTTTGATGTTCTATGTTCTATGTTTACCCTTTATCCTCAAACGATGACCCCTAGGGTCGGCATGGTGGCACAGTGGTTATCACTGCCGTCTCACAGCTCCAGTGACCCGGGTTCAATTCCGGCCACGGGTGACCGTCTGCATGGAGTTTGCACGTTCTCCCCGTGTCTGCGTGGGTTTCCTCCGGGTGCTCCGGCTTCCTCCCACACTCCAAAGATGTGCGGGTTAGGTGGATTGGCCATGGTAAATTGCCCCTTAGTGTCAGGGGGGTTTCGGAGGGTAAATGCATGGGGTTACAGGGATAGGACCTGGGTGGGATTGTTGTCAGTGCAGACCCGATGGGCCGAATGGCCTCCTTCTACACTGTAGGATTCTATGATTCTATGATATGAGTTCTGGAACATTCAGGAACATTCTTTCTGAATCTACCCTGTCTAACCCTGTTATAATTTTGTACATTTCTATGAGGCCCCTTCACACTTGTATAAACTCCAATGATTACCTTGTTGTGTGAGAGTTTGCTATGTACAAATTGGCAGCTATTTTCCCTACATCACAATGGTGGCTACACTTCAAAGGGACTTCACTGCTTTTAAAGTGCTTTGGGACATCCTGTGAATGTGGAAGTGCCACAGAAATGCAAGTTCTGATATTCCTAACTGACACAACCTTTGTTAAAAATTGCTTCGTTAAGCTCCTTTGAAGAGCTCACGCAGATGTGATGGGCCAAACAGCCTCCATCTATGCAATAACTTTCTGTAATTCCATGAAAGAGGTACAGCATCGGGAGAGCACTCCCTTTTTCCTTTTAAAAAAAAAATCTTTGCATAACCGGATGCTCCAGTTTCCTCCCACACTCCAACGATGCCCAGGTTAGGTGGATTGGCCGTGATAAATTGCCTCTTAGTGTCAGGGGGATTAGGAGGGTAAATATGTGGGGTTATGGGAATGGGGCCTGGGGGGGATTGTTGCTTGTGCAGGCTCGATGGGCCAAATGGCCTCCTTCTGCCCTGTAGATTCTATGAACCAATCCCTTTCCAATGTTAACAGAGGCCAGGAATAGTAACTTTAGACTTCGGGACGTGTTGAGATCGGAATAGACAGTGCACCCATACTTGGGACATGTGACCGTGGCTGACGTGGTGACACGTTTATCCCTTAGCCCCTCTCCCTCACCTCACCCTCTTCAGTCACCTGACTGGAAACTGATCTGTCAATCACCCCAGGTTCTCACACGGTCACAAGCCGAGGAGGAGGCTGATGCAAGTCAAGTGCAGTGCAGCGGGACGCTGGCAATGTCTGACCGCACGCCCTGTTGCTTTAGTTAGCCCAGGACCCGGAATGATTCTGGCTCCACTCCGCGCTCTCTGTGCCAAGTCGAAAATGTCAAAACTTTGCAGCAGTGCTAAGTTTATCCCGACACCACAGTCCCGATGGCCTATTGGGCGGACAACAGTTGCTATAAATGGAAAGGTAGCACCGGACTCCCGACGTGAAGAGAGCCCTTTCCAGCTGGCACCTGACCACCATTGTGACATGCCTTCGCAGTGCTGGCCAGCTAAGTATAGGCCAACCTTTGAAGGTGGCCCACCCCTTTGTGTCTTGTGGGCTGGGGGCACGAGGGTGTAGATGAGTGTGGGAGCCAGCTGTAAGTTCTGTCCTGCCACTATTTCCTGACCCTTACGTGCTTGGCATCACGACCTCGTCTCCATCCCAGGCCCGCACGCTGGCCAACAGTGCTAGAGTGGCGTGTGTCCGGGAATGTCCCCTAAGCTAGAATGCCCTGCTGGAATGTGATGATTGTGTGAGTCACTCGGGATGCAGTCCACGAGTGCTGTGTAATGTGTTGCTTGCTCCTGGTTATTTATACAAAGCAGATAACTCTGAAATGGCTTAGCCACTGAATTTTATATTTTGTAAAGGAGACATTCAGCCCATCACCCTGTGCTGGCTCTCTGAGACAGCTGTCCACTTCAATCCACTCCCCTCCCCTTCCCTCCCTCTCCTTTTTCCAATACTTTGCGCTGGACTCTCCTGCCCCATGCGCCTTGAGACTGGAAGTTCGCCCCTGAGCTCAATGGACCTCTACTTGGTCTGCTGAATTTCCTGCTTCGTCCGCTACGATTCCCACGGCGGGCGAAGTGGGAGAATTTCGGCCTTTGTTTTAATTTTAAGATACAAAGAAACATAGACCGGTATTTTACCACTTTTAGCGTAAGTGCCGGGCGGGCGTGGAACCGGATGAGTTCCAGATCCGTTTTTCGGGCATGTTTTTAGGCCTCCTCATACTCTGGCTGCAAAATTCTGAGCGAGAAGCCTGTAGGTGGGGCGTAATGTGCCCGAAAGCCTGCAGAGGGAGTTAGTGTGCATGTGCAGACCTCTACGCTGCACATGCGCATTAGCAGTAGCAGGAGTCAGACAGGCCAAGAGCACCGTCAGGCCCCTGCTGCTGCAGGCTGCCTCAAGCCCCCCCCCTCCACACAATCGCGGCGGCCCTCAGCCCAAGATGCAGCCCCCGTCGCCCCACCCACCACCCAGACCAATCGTGGACCCCTTCCCTACCCCAGCAATCGTGGCCCCACTGCCCTCCCCCCCCATCAATTGCTGCAGAGTGGCAGCGGGCACCCTCCCCCCCATTAACCCCTTCCCCCAATGTCCCCACCCCCTGAAACTGGCCGTAATATACCACCCATAGTAACTAGAATCAAGAGTAGGCCCTTCGAGCTTGCTCCACCATTCATTTTGATCATGGCTGATCATCGAATTCAATATCCTGATCCCTCCCTTCCCCCCATATCCCTTGATCCCTTTAGCCCCAAGAGCTATATCTAATTTCTTTGTGAAATCAGACAACGTTTTGGCCTCAACTACTTTCTGTGGTAGTGAATTCCACTCATTAAGAACAAAGAACAAAGAACAGTACAGCACAGGAAACAGGCCCTTCGGCCCTCCAAGCCGGTGCCGCTCCTTGGTCCAACTAGACCAATCGTTTGTATCCCTCCATTCCCAGGCTGCTCATGTGACTATCCAGGTAAGTCTTAAACGATGTCAGCGTGCCTGCCTCCACCACCCTACTTGGCAGCGCATTCCAGGCCCCCACCACCCTCTGTGTAAAAAACATCCCTCTAATATCTGAGTTATACTTCGCCCCTCTCACCTTGAGCCCGTGACCCCTCGTGAACATCACTTCTGATCTGGGAAAAAGCTTCCCACTGTTCACCCTATCTATCCCCTTCATAATCTTGTACACCTCTATTAGATCTCCCCTCATTCTCCGTCTTTCCAGGGAGAACAACCCCAGTTTACCCAATCTCTCCTCATAGCTAAGACCCTCCATACCAGGCAACATCCTGGTAAACCTTCTCTGCACTCTCTCTAACGCCTCCACGTCCTTCTGGTAGTGCGGCGACCAGAACTGGACGCAGTACTCCAAATGTGGCCTAACCAGCGTTCTATACAGCTGCATCATCAGACTCCAGCTTTTATACTCTATACCCCGTCCTATAAAGGCAAGCATACCATATGCCTTCTTCACCACCTTCTCCACCTGTGTTGCCACCTTCAAGGATTTGTGGACTTGCACACCTAGGTCCCTCTGTATTTCTATACTGCTGATGACTCTGCCATTTATTGTGTAACTCCTCCCTACATTATTTCTTCCAAAATGCATCACTTCGCATTTATCCGGATTAAACTCCATCTGCCACCTCTCCGCCCAATTTTCCAGCCTATCTATATCCTGCTGTATTGCCCGACAATGCTCTTCGCTATCTGCAAGTCCAGCCATCTTCGTGTCATCCGCAAACTTGTTGATTACACCAGTTACACCTTCTTCCAAATCATTTATATATATCACAAATAGCAGAGGTCCCAGTACAGAGCCCTGCGGAACACCACTGGTCACAGACCTCCAGCCGGAAAAAGACTCTTCGACCACTACCCCCTGTCTCCTATGGCCAAGCCAGTTCTCCACCCATCTAGCCACTTCTCCTTGTATCCCATGAGCCTTAACCTTCTTAACCAACCTGCAATGTGGGACTTTGTCAAATGCCTTACTGAAATCCATATAGACGACATCCACGGCCCTTCCTTCATCAACCGTTTTTGTCACTTCCTCAAAGAATTCACCACTCTCTGTGTGAAGAAATCTCTCCGCACCTCAGTCCTAAAAGGTTAACCCCTCATCCTCAAACTATGGCCCCTAGTTCTGAACTCCCCCACCCCATCGGGAACATTCTCTCTGAATCTACCCTGTCTAATTCTGTTAGAATTTAAAAGTTTCTCTGAGATCCCCTCTCACTCTTCTAAACTCCAGTGAACACAATCCTAACCAACTTAGTCCCTCCTCATATGACAGGAATCAGCTTGGTAAACCTTCACTGTGTGTCAGTATTTACAGAGAGTCCCCGGCGAGTGTGTCAGTATTTACAGGGGGTCCCCGGCGAGTGTGTCAGTATTTACAGGAGGTCCCCGGGGAGTGTGTCAGTATTTACAGGGGGTCCCCGGGGAGTGTGTCAGTATTTAAAGGGGGTCCCCGGGGAGTGTGTCAGTATTTACAGGGGGTCCCCGGGGAATGTGTCATTATTTACAGGAGGTCCCCGGGGAGTGTGTCAGTATTTACAGGGGGTCCCCGGGGAGTGTGTCAGTATTTACAGGGGGTCCCCGGGGAGCGTGTCAGTATTTACAGAGAGTCCCCGGCGAGTGTGTCAGTATTTATAGGGGGTTCCTGGGGGGTGTGTCAGTATTTACAGGGGATCCCCGGGGAGTGTATCAGTATTTACAGAGAGTCCCCGGCGAGTGTGTCAGTATTTACAGGGGGTCCCCGGGGAGTGTGTCAGTATTTACAGGAGGTCCCCGGGGAGTGTGTCAGTATTTACAGGGGGACCCCGGGGAGTGTGTCAGTATTTACAGAGAGTCCCCGGGGAGTGTGTCAGTATTTACAGAGAGTCCCAGGGGAGTGTGTCAGTATTTACAGGGGGTCCCTGGGGAGTGTGTCAGTAGTTACAGGGGGTCCCTGGGGAGTGTGTCAGTATTTACAGGGGGTCCCCGGGGAGTGTGTCAGTATTTACAGAGAGTCCCCGGGGAGTGTGTCAGTATTTACAGAGAGACCCCGGGGAGTGTGTCAGTACTTACAGGGGGTCCTTGGGGAGTGTGTCAGTGTTTACAGGGGGTCCCCGGGGGAGTGTGTCAGTATTTACAGGGGGTCCCCGGCGAGTGTGTCAGTATTTACAGGGGGTCCCCGGGGAGTGTGTCAGTATTTACAGGGGGTCCCCGGGGAGTGTGTCAGTATTTAAAGGGGGTCCCCGGGGAGTGTGTCAGTATTTACAGGGGGTCCCCGGGGAGTGTGTCATTATTTACAGGAGGTCCCCGGGGAGTGTGTCAGTATTTACAGGGGGTCCCCGGGGAGTGTGTCAGTATTTACAGGGGGTCCCCGGGGAGCGTGTTAGTATTTACAGAGAGTCCCCGGCGAGTGTGTCAGTATTTATAGGGGGTTCCTGGGGGGTGTGTCAGTATTTACAGGGGATCCCCGGGGAGTGTATCAGTATTTACAGAGAGTCCCCGGCGAGTGTGTCAGTATTTACAGGGGGTCCCCGGGGAGTGTGTCAGTATTTACAGGAGGTCCCCGGGGAGTGTGTCAGTATTTACAGGGGGTCCCCGGGGAGTGTGTCAGTATTTACAGAGAGTCCCCGGGGAGTGTGTCAGTATTTACAGAGAGTCCCCGGGGAGCGTGTCAGTATTTACAGAGAGTCCCCGGCGAGTGTGTCAGTATTTATAGGGGGTTCCTGGGGGGTGTGTCAGTATTTACAGGGGATCCCCGGGGAGTGTGTCAGTATTTACAGAGAGTCCCCGGCGAGTGTGTCAGTATTTACAGGGGGTCCCCGGGGAGTGTGTCAGTATTTACAGGAGGTCCCCGGGGAGTGTGTCAGTATTTACAGGGGGTCCCCGGGGAGTGTGTCAGTATTTACAGAGAGTCCCCGGGGAGTGTGTCAGTATTTACAGAGAGTCCCCGGGGAGTGTGTCAGTATTTACAGGGGGTCCCTGGGGAGTGTGTCAGTATTTACAGAGAGTCCCCGGGGAGTGTGTCAGTATTTACAGGGGGTCCCTGGGGAGTGTGTCAGTAGTTACAGGGGGTCCCTGGGGAGTGTGTCAGTATTTACAGGGGGTCCCCGGGGAGTGTGTCAGTATTTACAGAGAGTCCCCGGGGAGTGTGTCAGTATTTACAGAGAGACCCCGGGGAGTGTGTCAGTACTTACAGGGGGTCCTTGGGGAGTGTGTCAGTGTTTACAGGGGTCCCCGGGGGAGTCTGTCAGTATTTACAGGGGGTCCCCGGCGAGTGTGTCAGTATTTACAGGGGGTCCCCGGGGAGTGTGTCAGTATTTACAGGGGGTCCCCGGGGAGTGTGTCAGTATTTAAAGGGGGTCCCCGGGGAGTGTGTCAGTATTTACAGGGGGTCCCCGGGTAGTGTGTCATTATTTACAGGAGGTCCCCGGGGAGTGTGTCAGTATTTACAGGGGGTCCCCGGGTAGTGTGTCATTATTTACAGGAGGTCCCCGGGGAGTGTGTCAGTATTTACAGGGGGTCCCCGGGGAGCGTGTCAGTATTTACAGAGAGTCCCCGGCGAGTGTGCCAGTATTTATAGGGGGTTCCTGGGGGGTGTGTCAGTATTTACAGGGGATCCCCGGGGAGTGTATCAGTATTTACAGAGAGTCCCCGGCGAGTGTGTCAGTATTTACAGAGAGTCCCCGGCGAGTGTGTCAGTATTTACAGAGGGTCCCCGGGGAGTGTGTCAGTATTTACAGGAGGTCCCCGGGGAGTGTGTCAGTATTTACAGGGGGTCCCCGGGGAGTGTGTCAGTATTTACAGAGAGTCCCCGGGGAGTGTGTCAGTATTTACAGAGAGTCCCCGGGGAGTGTGTCAGTATTTACAGGGGGTCCCTGGGGAGTGTGTCAGTAGTTACAGGGGGTCCCTGGGGAGTGTGTCAGTATTTACAGGGGGTCCCGGGGTGTGTGTCAGTATTTACAGAGAGTCCCCGGGGAGTGTGTCAGTATTTACAGAGAGACCCCGGGGAGTGTGTCAGTACTTACAGGGGGTCCTTGGGGAGTGTGTCAGTGTTTACAGAGAGTCCCCGGCGAGTGTGTCAGTATTTACAGGGGGTCCCCGGGGAGTGTGTCAGTATTTACAGGGGGTCCCCGGGGAGTGTGTCAGTATTTACAGAGAGTCCCCGGGGAGTGTGTCAGTATTTACAGAGAGTCCCCGGGGAGTGTGTCAGTACTTACAGGGGGTCCTTGGGGAGTGTGTCAGTATTTACAGGGGGTCCCCGGGAAGTGTGTCAGTATTTACAGGGGTTGCCTGGGGAGTGTGTCAGTATTTACAGGGGGTCCCCAGGGAGTGTGTCAGTATTTACAGTGGGTCCCCGGGGAGTGTGTCAGTATTTACAGGGGATTCCCGGGGAGTGTGTCAGTATTTACAGGGGGATCCCCGGGGAGTGTGTCAGTATTTATATGGGGTCCCCGGGGAGTGTGTCAGTATTTACAGGGGGTCCCCGGGGAGTGTGTCAGTATTTACAGGGGATTCCCGGGGAGTGTGTCAGTATTTACAGGGGGATCCCCGGGGAGTGTGTCAGTATTTATATGGGGTCCCCGGGGAGTGTGTCAGTATTTACAGGGGGTCCCCGGGGAGTGTGTCAGTATTTACAGGGGGTCCCGGGGAGTGTGTCAGTATTTACAGGGGGTCCCCGGGGAGTGTGTCAGTATTTACAGGAGGTCCCCGGGTAGTGTGTCAGTATTTACAGGAGGTCCCCGGGGAGTGTGTCAGTATTTACAGGGGGTCCCCGGGGAGTGTGTCAGTATTTACAGGGGGTCCCCGGGGAGTGTGTCAGTATTTACAGGAGGTCCCCGGGGAGTGTGTCAGTATTTACAGGGGGTCCCCGGGGAGTGTGTCAGTATTTACAGAGAGTCCCCGGCGAGTGTGTCAGTATTTACAGGGGGTTCCTGGGGGGTGTGTCAGTATTTACAGGGGATCCCCGGGGAGTGTGTCAGTATTTACAGAGAGTCCCCGGCGAGTGTGTCAGTATTTACAGGGGGTCCCCGGGGAGTGTGTCAGTATTTACAGGAGGTCCCCGGGGAGTGTGTCAGTATTTACAGGGGGTCCCCGGGGAGTGTGTCAGTATTTACAGAGAGTCCCCGGGGAGTGTGTCAGTATTTACAGAGAGTCCCCGGGGAGTGTGTCAGTATTTACAGGGGGTCCCTGGGGAGTGTGTCCGTATTTACAGGGGGTCCCTGGGGAGTGTGTCAGTATTTACAGGGGGTCCCTGGGGAGTGTGTCAGTATTTACAGGGGGTCCCCGGGGAGTGTGTCAGTATTTACAGAGAGTCCCCGGGGAGTGTGTCTGTATTTACAGAGATTCCCCGGGGAGTGTGTCAGTACTTACAGGGGGTCCTTGGGGAGTGTGTCAGTGTTTACAGGGGGTCCCCGGGGGATTGTGTCAGTATTTACAGGGGGTCCCCGGGGAGTGTGTCAGTATTTACAGGGGGTCCCCGGGGAGTGTGTCAGTATTTACAGAGAGTCCCCGGGGAGTGTGTCAGTATTTACAGAGAGTCCCCAGGGAGTGTGTCAGTACTTACAGGGGGTCCTTGGGGAGTGTGTCATTATTTACAGGCGGTCCCCGGGGAGTGTGTCAGTATTTACTGGGGGTCCCCGGGGAGTGTGTCAGTATTTACTGGGGCTCCCCGGGGAGTGTGTCAGTATTTACAGGGGGTCCCCGGGGAGTGTGTCAGTATTTACAGGGGATTCCCGGGGAGTGTGTCAGTATTTACAGGGGGATCCCCGGGGAATGTGTCAGTATTTATATGGGGTCCCTGGGGAGTGTGTCAGTATTTACAAGGGGTCCCCGGGTAGTGTGTCAGTATTTACAGGGGGTCCCTGGGGAGTGTGTCAGTATTTACAGGGGGTCCCCGGGGAGTGTGTCAGTATTTACAGTGGTTGCCTGGGGAGTGTGTCAGTATTTACAGGGGGTCCCCGGGGAGTGTGTCAGTATTTACAGGGGATTCCCGGGGAGTGTGTTAGTATTTACAGGGGGATCCCCGGGGAATGTGTCAGTATTTATATGGGGTCCCCGGGGAGTGTGTAAGTATTTACAGGGGGTCCCCGGGGAGTGTTTCAGTATTTACAGGGGATTCCCGGGGAGTGTGTCAGTATTTACAGGGGATTCCCGGGGAGTGTGTCAGTAGTTACAGGGGATTCCTGGGCAGTGTGTCAGTATTAACAGGGGATTCCCGGGGAGTGTGTCAGTATTTACAGGGGATTCCCGGGGAGTGTGTCAGTATTTACAGGGGATTCCCGGGGAGTGTGTCAGTATTTACAGGGGATTCCCGGGGAGTGTGTCAGTATTTACAGGGGATTCCCGGGGAGTGTGTCAGTATTTACAGGGGATTCCCGGGGAGTGTGTCAGTATTTACAGGGGGTCCTTGGGGAGTGTGTCAGTATTTACAGGGGATTCCCGGGGAGTGTGTCAGTATTTACAGGCCTGTCCTCAGTTGTGGGTTGGTATTTACAGAGAGACCCTGGGACTATGTCAGTATTTATAGGGGTTACTGAGTGGGTCAGTATTTACAAGGGGACTCTGGATGTCGGCCAGTTGCGGTTGCCCGTGTATATGTCGGTATTTACAGAGGGACCCTGGCTGTGGGTGGGTATTTTCAGTGTGTCCACGTGGATTGTGTCAGTATTTTTAGGGGTCACGGGGAGTGTGTCAGTATTTACAGGGGTCCCTGACTGGGTCGATATTTACAAGGGGTCACTGGATGCCGGTCAGTTGGGTTTGCCCCGGACAGTGTGTCAGTATTTACACAGGGTCCCTGGGCAGTGTGTCAGTATTTACAGGGAGTCCCCGTGGAGTGTGTCAATATTTACAGGGGGTCCCCGGGGCTTGTGTCTGTATTTATAGTTCCTTCATTGGGGTCGGTATTTACAGGGGGTTGCTGGATATGGATCGGTTGGGGTTGCGTGGTGGCAGTATTTACAGGGGGATCCCCGGGGAGTGTGTCAGTATTTATATGGGGTCCCCGGGGAGTGTGTCAGTATTTACAGGGGGTCCCCGGGGAGTGTGTCAGTATTTACAGGGGGTCCCGGGGAGTGTGTCAGTATTTACAGGAGGTCCCCGGGGAGTGTGTCAGTATTTACAGGGGGTCCCCGGGGAGTGTGTCAGTATTTACAGGAGGTCCCCGGGGAGTGTGTCAGTATTTACAGGGGGTCCCCGGGGAGTGTGTCAGTATTTACAGAGAGTCCCCGGCGAGTGTGTCAGTATTTACAGGGGGTTCCTGGGGGGTGTGTCAGTATTTACAGGGGATCCCCGGGGAGTGTGTCAGTATTTACAGAGAGTCCCCGGCGAGTGTGTCAGTATTTACAGGGGGTCCCCGGGGAGTGTGTCAGTATTTACAGGAGGTCCCCGGGGAGTGTGTCAGTATTTACAGGGGGTCCCCGGGGAGTGTGTCAGTATTTACAGAGAGTCCCCGGGGAGTGTGTCAGTATTTACAGAGAGTCCCCGGGGAGTGTGTCAGTATTTACAGGGGGTCCCTGGGGAGTGTGTCCGTATTTACAGGGGGTCCCTGGGGAGTGTGTCAGTATTTACAGGGGGTCCCTGGGGAGTGTGTCAGTATTTACAGGGGGTCCCCGGGGAGTGTGTCAGTATTTACAGAGAGTCCCCGGGGAGTGTGTCTGTATTTACAGAGATTTTCCGGGGAGTGTGTCAGTACTTACAGGGGGTCCTTGGGGAGTGTGTCAGTGTTTACAGGGGGTCCCCGGGGGATTATGTCAGTATTTACAGGGGGTCCCCGGGGAGTGTGTCAGTATTTACAGGGGGTCCCCGGGGAGTGTGTCAGTATTTACAGAGAGTCCCCGGGGAGTGTGTCAGTATTTACAGAGAGTCCCCAGGGAGTGTGTCAGTACTTACAGGGGGTCCTTGGGGAGTGTGTCATTATTTACAGGCGGTCCCCGGGGAGTGTGTCAGTATTTACTGGGGGTCCCCGGGGAGTGTGTCAGTATTTACTGGGGGTCCCCGGGGAGTGTGTCAGTATTTACAGGGGGTCCCCGGGGAGTGTGTCAGTATTTACAGGGGATTCCCGGGGAGTGTGTCAGTATTTACAGGGGGATCCCCGGGGAATGTGTCAGTATTTATATGGGGTCCCTGGGGAGTGTGTCAGTATTTACAGGGGGTCCCCGGGTAGTGTGTCAGTATTTACAGGGGGTCCCTGGGGAGTGTGTCAGTATTTACAGGGGGTCCCCGGGGAGTGTGTCAGTATTTACAGGGGTTGCCTGGGGAGTGTGTCAGTATTTACAGGGGGTCCCCGGGGAGTGTGTCAGTATTTACAGGGGATTCCCGGGGAGTGTGTTAGTATTTACAGGGGGATCCCCGGGGAATGTGTCAGTATTTATATGGGGTCCCCGGGGAGTGTGTAAGTATTTACAGGGGGTCCCCGGGGAGTGTTTCAGTATTTACAGGGGATTCCCGGGGAGTGTGTCAGTATTTACAGGGGATTCCCGGGGAGTGTGTCAGTAGTTACAGGGGATTCCTGGGCATTGTGTCAGTATTTACAGGGGATTCCCGGGGAGTGTGTCAGTATTTACAGGGGATTCCCGGGGAGTGTGTCAGTATTTACAGGGGATTCCCGGGGAGTGTGTCAGTATTTACAGGGGATTCCCGGGGAGTGTGTCAGTATTTACAGGGGATTCCCGGGGAGTGTGTCAGTATTTACAGGGGATTCCCGGGGAGTGTGTCAGTATTTACAGGGGGTCCTTGGGGAGTGTGTCAGTATTTACAGGGGATTCCCGGGGAGTGTGTCAGTATTTACAGGCCTGTCCTCGGTTGTGGGTTGGTATTTGCAGAGAGACCCTGGGACTATGTCAGTATTTATCGGGGTTACTGAGTGGGTCAGTATTTACAAGGGGACTCTGGATGTCGGCCAGTTGCGGTTGCCCGTGTATATGTCGGTATTTACAGAGGGACCCTGGCTGTGGGTGGGTATTTTCAGTGTGTCCACGTGGATTGTGTCAGTATCTTTAGGGGTCACGGGGAGTGTGTCAGTATTTACAGGGGTCCCTGACTGGGTCGATATTTACAAGGGGTCACTGGATGCCGGTCAGTTGGGTTTGCCCTGGACAGTGTGCCAGTATTTACATGGGGTCCCTGGAGAAATGTGTCGGTATTTAGAGGGGGTCCCTGGGGTATGTGTCAGTATTTACAGGGGGGTCCCTGGGGTATGTGTCAGTATTTACAGGGGGGTCCCTGGGGTATATGTCAGTATTTACAGGGGGTCCCTGCATAATGTATCAGTATTTACACAGGGTCCCTGGGCAGTGTATCAGTATTTACAGGGAGTCCCCGTGGAGTGTGTCAATATTTACAGGGGGTCCCCGGGGCTTGTGTCTGTATTTATAGTTCCTTCACTGGGGTCGGTATTTACAGGGGGTTGCTGGATATGGATCGGTTGGGGTTGCGTGGTGGCAGTATTTACAGGGGGTCTCCGTGGAGTGTGTCAATATTTACAGGGGGTCCCCGGGGCGTGTGTCTATATTTATAGGGTTCCTTCACTGGGGTCGGTATTTACAGGGGGTCACTGGATATGGATCGGTTGGGGTTGCGCGGTGGCAGTATTTACAGGGGGTCCCCGGGGTGCGTGACTGTATTTACAAGGTTCCTTCACTGGGTCGGTATTTACAGGGGGCTGCTGGATATGGGTCAGTTGGGTTTGCCTGGTGGCAGTATTTACAGGGGGTCCAATTGCAGGATACCCTCAGATGGGAATTGTTGGGGACAGTGGGTCTTGCTTTAGCCATGATGCACACCAGTTGTCCAGGTACAGGAGAGCTACATGCACCCAATAATTGCAAGCCCAGGATGGAAGAGCAGAAGAAAAATGCTTGTGGAATTGCAGAGTGCCAAATAGCACGATTTCACTTTCTAAACACTGAAACATGAGCTCCAATATTACCCAAGCCATTAAACCTTCAACACAGCATTGTTACCTAATTGCTCCTATTAAGCATGTAAACCACTTGCCTACCTTAGCAGGAGAGCCGCAGAACTATGTCAACAATGTCTGAACCTTTAATTCCCCTTAATATCCTGGCCAATGGGAAGTTTGCATATTGGCACGTGTGTTACATGGTTAACCCTTTGCCTTCTGCATTGACCTTGGTGATCGGGATGTTTGGCAGGAGTTCAGAACAGGGCATTGAGTTTAAAGGTTGTGGCTTGGTGCTACATTGACCTGAACACACAGGGCTATGAAACAAGACTTGCATTTACTTGGGGCTTGTCACGGCCACTAAATACTTCTCAGCCAGTCGATTATTTCTGAGCGATTGTCACTGGAATGGCTGCACATGGAATTCATAAAAGTTCCAGCATGGTGATCTTTAATTCCACTGGCAACAAATCTATAAATACACTCGTGTCAAAGCTTATCTTAAAGAAATGAACTTTCTTTTAGCAATGGGCAGCCATTGTGTAACCACAAAAAAACAGGATTACCATCAGCGCACAACTTCTGGTGTCTGATCAACGGCGCTGCACATTTCATAGAATCCCTACAGTGCAGGACGAGACCATTCGGCCCATTGAGTCTGTACCGACCACAATCCCACCCAGGCCCTATTCCCGTAACCCCACATATTCACCCCGCTAGTCCCCCTGACACTAGGGGCAATTTAGCATGGCCAATGCACCTAACCCGCACATCTTTGGACTGTGGGAGGAAACCGGAGCACCCGGAGGAAACCCACGCAGACATGGGGAGAATGTGCAAACTCCACACAGGTAGTGATCCGAGGCCGGAATTGAACCCGGGACCTTGGCGCAGTGAGGCAGCAGTGCTGACCACTGTGCCACTGTACTTATTAAGTAATGGGATTCGGTGTAAGTTTGATTTGATTTGATTTATTATTGTCACAGTGAAAAGTACTATTTCTTGCATGCTATACAGACAAAGCACACCGTTCATAGAGAAGGAAAGGAGAGAGTGCAGAATGTAGTGTTACAGATGGGTGCAGAGAAAGGTCAACTTAATGCAAGGTAGGTCCATTCACAAGTCTGATGGCTAAATTTGAGATCGGCTAAATTTGCCAACTATGGGTGGAGGTGTCCTGGAGATTGTATCCCATGATCCCCGACCTTCAACTGGCCTGCCCAATAAAACCTGTTCTAAAAATCTGCGTACGAACATAGAAAGATATGACTCGGAGCAGGAGTCGACCACTCAGCCCCTCAAACCTGTCCTGCCATTCAAAACATCATGGCTGATCTGATTGTAACCTCAACCCTACATTCCCGCTGACCCCGATAACCTTTCACCCCCTTGTGAATCAGGAATCTGTCTCGCTCTGCTTAAAAATATTCAGAGATTCTACTTCCACTGCCTTTTGAGAATTTCCAGAAATTCACGACCCTCAGAGAGAAATTAATTCTTCTCATCTCTGTCTTGTATGAGTGATCCCTTATATTTAAATAGTGACCCCGAGTTGTAGATTCCCCCGCAAAAGAGAACATCCTCTGCAAATTCATCTTGTCACTACCCCTCAAGATCCTAGAGGTTTCAATCAAGTCACCCCTTACTGGGGTGGCACTATGACACAGTGGTCAGCACTGCTGCCACGCAGCGCCAGGGACTCGGGTTGGATTCCCGGCTTGGGTCACTGTGTGCGCAGAGTCTGCACGTTCTCAACGTCTCTACATGGGTTTCCTCCGGGTGCTCCAGTTTCCTCCCACAGTCTGAAAGACGTGCTGGTTAGGTGTGTTGGCCATGCTAAATTCTCCCTCAATGTACCCGAACAGGCACCGGAGTGTGGCGACTAAGGGATTTTCACAGTAACTTCATTGCAGTGTTAATGTAAGCCTACTTTTCATAGAATTCATAGAAACCCTACAGTGCAGAAGGAGGCCATTTGGCCCATCGAGTCTGCACCGACCACAATCCCACCCAGGCCCTACTCCCACATATTTACCCAGTAATCCCTCTAACCTATGCATCTCAGGACTCTAAGGGGCAATTTTTAACCTGGCCAATCAACCTAACCCGCACATCTTTGGACTGTGGGAGGAAACCGGAGCACCCGGAGGAAACCCACGCAGACACGAGGAGAATGTGCAAACTCCACACAGACAGTGACCCGAGCCGGGAATCGAACCCGGGACCCTGGAGCTATGAAGCAGCAGTGCTAACCACCGTGCTACTGTGCCGCCCAAGTTGTCACAACTTGTGACACTAATAAATAAACTTTACACTTCTAAACTCCAGTGGATACAAACCTACCCTGCCCACTCTTTCCTCATAAGACACCTGTCCAATTTTGGTATTAGCCTTCACTGAACTGCTCCTAATGCATTTACACCTTTCCTTAAACAAGGAGACCAACTCTGTACACAATACTCCACTGGTGGTCTCACCAGTGTCCCGTACAACTGAGGCATAACTTCCCTACTTTCAGTTACCCTCACAATGAACAATAACATTGTTAGCTTTCCTAGTTACTTGCTGTATCTGCAAGCCAGCTTTTGTGCTTCATGCACTAGGACACCCAGATCCCTCTGCATCTCAAAGCTCTGCAATCTCTCACCATTTAGATAATATGTTTCCTTTTTATTGTTCCTGCCCAAAAGGACAATTCCATATTTTCCCACATTATACACCATTTGCAAAAGCTTTGCCCATTCACATACATACAGAGAGGGAGACAAGGTTCTCGGTAGCTGAAGGCACAGCCACCAATGGTGGAATGAAAGCAATCAAGGATGCACAAGAGGCAAGAATTTGAGGAACGTGGACACCTCAGAGATTATAAATACCGAGAGGGGAAGGCATGGAGGGATTGGAACATAAGGTGGTGTGTATCACTTTAAGACAGTACAGCAGAAATGAGTCACCTGATCTGAGGGACCAATGGAAACAGAGTGGGTGATCTCACCACAGATCATAAGATATAGGGGCAGAATTAGGCCATTCAGCCCATTGAGTCTGCTCCACCATGGCTGATAGGTTTCTCAACCCGATTCTCCCACCTTTTCCCCATGACCTGTCTTAAATACACTCAATGACCTGGCCTCCACACCCCTCTGTGGCAAAGAGTTCCACAGATTCACCACCCTCTGGCTGAAGAAATTCATCCTCATCTCAGTTCTAAAGGGTCGCCCCCTTTATTCTGAGGCTGTGCCCTCAGATCCGAGTCTCTCTTACTGATGGAAACAGCTTCCCCATGTCCACTCTATCCAGGCCTTTCAGTATTCTGTCAGTTTCAATGCGATCCTCCCTCATCCTTCTAAACTCCAACGAGTACAGAGCCACAGCTCTCAAATGTTCCTCATATGTCAAGACTTCTATTTCCGGGATCATTCTTCTGAACCTCCTCTAGCCTGTAAATAGGGGCGGCACGGTGGCACAGTGGTTAGCACTGCTGCCTCACAGCGCCAGGGTCCCGGGTTTGATTCCCGGCCTCGGGATACTGTCTGTGTGGAGTTTGCACGTTTTCCCCATGTTCGTGTGGGTTTCCTCCGGGTACTCCGGTTTCCTCCCACACTCCAAAGATGTGCAGCTTGCGGCTTAGGTGGATTGGCCTCTTAGTGTCAGGGGGACTAACTAGGTTAAATGCATGGGGTTATGGGGATAGGGCCTGGGTGGGATTGTGGTCGGTACACACCTGATGGGCTGAATGGCCTCCTTCTGCACTGTAAGGATTCCATGGGATTCTATAAACAGGAACTCAACTGCCTGCCTGCAGTTCAGTTGAGTTCAACTGAGAGCCAGCCAGAACAGAAGGACATCTCTAGACCAGCTCCCCACCCCGCCGGCTAAAGAACTATGAAGCAAATTCTCCATCTATCTAACTAAAGGGCATTAAATCAGAAAGAAATTATAGATAGAGAAATCAGCAGAAACACTCCAAAAGCTTCCAAAATCCATCAGACCTGGTTGTATATTTTCTTTGAGAGTGACTAAAATTCTGTTATTACTGTTTGGGTAATGAATGTTCCTTATATTTATTCAAATAGCATTACAGTCGAACCTCACCTCAATTAATATATTACTTATTAAAATGACTTAATTATTCTCTTAAAGCGAGTGTCAGGTCTTTATATTAATGAACCTCTAAATGTTAATGTTGAACAGTTACCACATTCCCAAACACTTTCACCAGATTACAAAGCGAGGTAAAGTGAATGAACCCCTGCAGCGTAACACACGGGTGTCAGGGTTGGCAATGGTTTCATCGAAGAGTCTGACGGCTGTAGGCTCCAATGCAGAGACTTGTCCACGTAATTCAGGCTGGCATTCTGCCAAACTGAGGGCATGCTACCCTGTTGGGGGTGATGGATTTCCAATGCCACATTTGCCCTCTCAGGTGAAGGTGGGCATTAGATTATAGCACCCTTTCAAAGGGAGCAGGAAGTTGCTGGCAGTATCCTGAACAATAGTCATCCTTCAACCAAAGAACAAAGAACAAAGAACAGTACAGCACAGGAAACAGGCCCTTCGGCCCTCCAAGCCTGTGCCGCTCCTTGGTCCAACTAGACCAATCATTTGTATCCCTCCATTCCCAGGCTGCTCATGTGACTATCCAGGTAAGTCTTAAACGATGTCAGTGTGCCTGCCTCCACCACCCTACTTGGCAGCGCATTCCAGGCCCCCACCACCCTCTGTGTAAAAAACGTCCCTCTGATGTCTGAGTTATACTTCGCCCCTCTCAGCTTGAGCCCGTGACCCCTCGTGATCGTCACCTCCGACCTGGGAAAAAGCTTCCCACTGTTCACCCTATCTATACCCTTCATAATCTTGTATACCTCTATTAGATCTCCCCTCATTCTCCGTCTTTCCAAGGAGAACAACCCCAGTCTACCCAATCTCTCCTCATAGCTAAGACCCTCCATACCAGGCAACATCCTGGTAAACCTTCTCTGCACTCTCTCCAATGCCTCCACGTCCTTCTGGTAGTGCGGCGACCAGAACTGGACGCAGTACTCCAAATGTGGCCTAACCAGCGTTCTATACAGCTGCATCATCAGACTCCAGCTTTTATACTCTATACCCCGTCCTATAAAGGCAAGCATACCATATGCCTTCTTCACCACCTTCTCCACCTGTGTTGCCACCTTCAAGGATTTGTGGACTTGCACACCTAGGTCCCTCTGTGTTTCTATACTCCTGATGACTCTGCCATTTATTGTATAACTCCTCCCTACATTATTTCTTCCAAAATGCATCACTTCGCATTTATCCGGATTAAACTCCATCTGCCACCTCTCCGCCCAATTTTCCAGCCTATCTATATCCTGCTGTATTGCCCGACAATGCTCTTCGCTATCCGCAATTCCAGCCATCTTCGTGTCATCCGCAAACTTGCTGATTACACCAGTTACACCTTCTTCCAAATCATTTATATATATCACAAATAGCAGAGGTCCCAGAACAGAGCCCTGCGGAACACCACTGGTCACAGACCTCCAGCCGGAAAAAGACCCTTCGACCACTACCCTCTGTCTCCTATGGCCAAGCCAGTTCTCCACCCATCTAGCCACTTCTCCTTGTATCCCATGAGCCTTAACCTTCTTAACCAACCTGCCATGTGGGACTTTGTCAAATGCCTTACTGAAATCCATATAGACGACATCCACGGCCCTTCCTTCATCAACCGTTTTTGTCACTTCCTCAAAAAACTCCACCAAATTTGTAAGGCACGACCTCCCTCTTACAAAACCATGCTGTCTGTCACTAATGAGATTGTTCCGTTCTAAATGCACATACATCCTGTCTCTAAGAATCCTCTCCAACAACTTCCCTACCATGGACGTCAAGCTCACCGGCCTATAATTTCCTGGGTTATCCCTGCTACCCTTCTTAAACAACGGGACCACATTCGCTATCCTCCAATCCTCAGGGACCTCACCCGTGTCCAAAGAAGCGACAAAGATTTCCGTCAGAGGCCCAGCAATTTCACCTCTCGTCTCCCTGAGCAGTCGAGGATAGATACCATCAGGCCCTGGGGCTTTGTCAGTTTTAATGTTCCCTAAAAAACCTAACACTTCCTCTCTTGTAATGGAGATTTTCTCTAACGGGTCAACACCTCCCTCCGAGACACTCCCGGTTAACACGCCCAACATTAACAACAATAAAAGGAGCAGTGTGAGCATCTTGCTGTTTGTGGGATCTTGCTGTGCACATAGTGCCTGTCCCATTTCCTACATTACAACCGTGATTGCACTTCTAATGTACTTTAGTGGCTGTATCGTGCTCTGACATGTCCTGAGGTTGGGAAGACATTGTCACAAACCAGAATTTGGCAGTGTTGGTTCCAGTAAGAAAAACGGTTGGCTTCTCTGCAGATCTTACCACAATCAGTCAAAATAGAAACAGCTGGGCATGTTTCAGTCTGTCATTCAGGGGAGCAGGGCCGAAACACTCTGGCAAAGCCTGGCTGCATTGAGATTGGGATCATGATTAATGGGAGCCCAAATCAGAACATGAATGGGTCTCCCCACCCCCAGCATCCCACCCCCCCCGCCCCCAGCACCCCACAGAGGTCTCGGGGGTTCTCCCCACCCTGGTCAGAGTCAGAGCCGTCACTCTCCCCCACCCCCATTCCACCCTCCACCCTCAATCAGAGCCTGAACTTCTATCCCCATCAGAGTTGGCTCTACTCCCCCCAACCCCCTGATCAGAGTCACCATTAAACCCACCCCACCCGCCCCTCAACCCTCCCTGATCAGAGTTGGCACCACTCCCCCCACCGGCAATCAGTGCCGGCACTCATCCCCCTTCCCACGTCTGTGCCCAGCCACCACCACATACAAGTTAATCTCCCCCCGCCCCCCCCAATGAGGCTCTTACTAGGTCTGCCCCTGGCACAGGTTGACACTGCCAGGTTGGCATGGTGCCAAGCTGTCTGTGTCAACCTGGTGGTGCCAATGTGTGTTAGGGAGCAGTACCGGGGGGGCAGTGCCAAGGCACTGCCTGGCAATGTCCCTCACCCCTATGATTACACTCACCTTTATGCTCTGGGGAGGGGCCCCCCACGACAGGTTCATGTCTGGGTCAGTCTGTTGTAAACTGTGCCAACGTGTCAGTATACAGTGAGAGGACAGGTTAATTATATTCAAATCTATTAAAATGTATTGAAATCAGGTCCATGCCTATTGTGGGCATGATGTGGAGATGCCGGCGTTGGACTGGGGTAAACATAGTAAGAAGTCTAACAACACCAGGTTAAAGTCCAACAGGTTTATTTGGCAGCAAAAGCCGCTACCAAATAAACCTGTTGGACTTTAACCTGGTGTTGTTAGACTTCTTACTGTGGGCATGGACATGGTTACATTGCCAGTCAGGGGTGGTGAAAATCGGAAGCCGCAATCTCACCAGTGAGATCCATGACTTGCAGGTTTCGCTGCATCTTGAGCCCCCGCTGGCATTCTCACGGACGGCAAGAGTGGGCTGCCCATGACATAAATATCTTCTTTTATTTCATTTACATCCCTTTCTCTTGCACCCTCAGAGAGTATTTTTAGCCAGGGTGCCACGTGACATTCCAAGACTGAAGCGTAAGTGATACAACATTAACACACTGTATGCAAATCCTGCACACCAACACTGACATTAGATCCAAAGCAGTTGAGTGCTTTGAACCCAGTAAACTCTTAATATAGTTACTGCTCCAGCACTTACTGCCAGTTTCCTGCGGTCCACGGAGCAAATACCTCAGGAGTTACCACTCCACAGAGGAGCTTCTATTTTATAACTTCCTCATTAATGCTTGCACCTTCAACAACGGATGCATAAACCTGAACGGACAGTTGACAAAACAAGCATCAGATAATTGTGAGGTTGGGAACAATAAGGTGGGCACTTATTACTTGGATATTGACACAAAGATAGATAGAAAAGCAAGTTGTGAAGTGGACTTAAGAAGGTTACGAGGGGCCATAAATAGGTTAAGTGAATGGGCAAAACTTTTGCAAATGGTGTATAATGTGGGAAAATATGAAATTGTCTTTTTCAGCAGGAACAATAAAAAAATAATCATATTATCTAAATGGTGAGAGGGTACAGAGCTCTGAGATGCAGAGGGATCTGGGTGTCCTAGTGCATGAATCACAAGAGGCTGGCTTGCTGGTACAGCAAGTAACTAGGAAAGCTAACAGAACGTTATTGTGAGGGGATTCGAAAGTAGGGAAGTTATGCCTCAGTTGTACAGGTGAGACCACATCTGGAGTATTGTGTACAAAATTGGTCTCCTTGTTTAAGGAAAGGTGTAAATGCATTAGGAGCAGTTCAGTGAAGGCTAATACCAAATTTGGACAGGTGTCTTATGAGGAAAGAGTGGGCAGGTAGGTTTGTAACCACTGGAGTTTAGAAGAGTAAAGTTTATTTATTAGTGTCACCACTCCGCTTACATTAAAACTGCAATGAAGTTACTGGGAAAATCCCCTAGTCACCACACTCCAGTGCCTGTTTGGGTACACTGAGGGAGAATTTAGCATGGCCAATGCACCAAACCAGCACGTCATTTTGGACTGTGGGAGGAAACCGGAACACCTGGAGGAAACCCACACAAACACAGGGAGAACGTGCAAACTCCACACAGGCAGTGACCCGAGCTGGGAATCGAACCCAGGTTCCTGGTGCTGTGAGGCAGCAGTGCTAACCACTGGGCCACTGTGAGAACCTGCAGGTGAACTGGAGCATTTCGCCCAACTGGTCCATGCATGTTTATGTTCCTCACGAGCATTCTCCAACCCTTCTTCATCTAACTCTATCAGCATTACCTTCTCCCTTTCTCCCTCTTGTATTTATTTAACTCCCCTTTAAATCCACCTATGCTGAATGGTTCAACCTGTCTTTGTGAGCTCCACATTCTAACCACCTTCTGGGTAAAGATGATTCTCCTGAATTCCCTCTTGGTTTATTATAATAGTAATAGATTCCAGCACTTTCATTTCATTAATGAAAATCGTACTTTGTAACCTGCAGCTACAAGTGGAAGCATTCTCTCTGTGTCTTCCTTAACAAACCCTCTCCTAATCTTAAATACCACTCACCCCCTGAGGCTTCTCCTTTTGAGACAGTCCCAGCCTGTTCAATCCTCTCTGGTGCTGATTGTCTGGCTACAGAAGACATTTCAGTTATAGCACAGAAACAGGTCGAATACTCCACATGAGCCTGTCCCAGTTGAAGTACCTCTTGACTTGATTGATTTATTATTGTCACATGTATTGGGATACAGTGAAAAGCATTGTTTCTTGTGCGCTATGCAGAAAAAGCATACCATTCATAGAGTACATAGGGGAGAAGGAAAGGAGAGTTAGGATTATATTCACTGGAGTTTAGAAGAGTGGGAGGGGATCTCATAGAAACTTATAAAATTCTAACAGCGTTAGACAAGATAGATTCAGAAAGAATGTTCCCAATGGTGGGGGAGTCCAGAACTAGGGGTCATAGTTTGAGGATAAGAGGTAAACCTTTTAGAACTGAGGTGAGAAGAAATTTATTCACCCAGAGGGTGGTGAATGTGTGGAATTCACTACCACAGAATGTAGTTGAGGCCAAAACATCGTGTGATTTCAAGAAGAAATTAGATATAGCTCTTGGGACTAAAGGGATCAAGGGAAATGGGGGGAAGTGGGGATCAGGATATTGAATTTGATAATCAGCCATGATCAAAATGATTGGTAGAGCAGGCTCGAAGCTCCCACTTCCAATTTCTATGTTTCTATGTTTCTATGAGAGGGTGACTTTTGTATCTTTTACCTGACGGAAGAAGGTGGAAGAGAGGATGTCCGGGTTGCGTGGGGTCCTTAGTTATGCAGCAATAGTGCTGTCCGTTTCACATGCCTCTCATTGGGCGGAATCTTAGAGACTTGTGGAGGCAGGGCTAGGAGGAAAATCCAAAAGGTTGCCGTTTGGTCAGTGGGACAAGGAAGGATGTGATCGCACTGGAAGGGGTGCGGAGGAGGTTCACCAGGATGCTGCCTGGGATGGAACATTTAAGTTATGAAGAGAGGCTGGGAAAGGCTTGGGTTGTTTTCGTTGGAGCAGAGAAGACTGAGAGGTGACCTGATCGAGGTGTACAAGACTATGAGGGGCATGGACAGAGTGGATAAGGAGCAACTATTTTCCTTAGTTGAAGGGTCAGTCATGAGGGGACATAGGTTCAAGGTGAGTGGCAGCAGGTTTGGGGAGGATTTGAGGAAAAACTTTTTTACCCAGAGGGTAAATGATGGTCTGGAATGCGTTGCCTGGGAGGGTGGTAGAAGCGGGTTGCCTCACATCCTTTAAAAAGTATCTCCATGCACGCTTGGCACATCATAACATTCAAGGCTATGGACCAAGTGCTGGTAGATGGGATTAGCTGGGACTTCAGGTGTTTCTCACGTGTTGGTACAGACTCAATGGGCCGAAGGGCCTCTTCTGTGCAGTATGATTCTTCGATTCTATGAGTGCAGATATCTCAACGGGTGGTAGGGCTGGAAGTGGTCACAGGGATAGGGAGGCCACAGAGTAGTTTGAAAACAAGAATGAGAAGTTTAAAATCTAGGCCTTGCCGGATGGGGAGCAAATATAGGTCAGTAAGCACAATCGAAACCGAAACCTAGCTTGCTTCATGGAGCCTGTGACATGGAGAAAAGGGAACCTGTGTTGAGTTGAATTGGGCAAGTGACAGGCGGTACTTTTCACTGAAAGATGATCTGTATATAGTCCATGCCAACAGCGAAACGGACTGCTGAAAGCCCGCTCAGTCAAACAAAGCTTCTGATCAATGTTAACCCTTACTGTCCTGGATTGAAGGCCGACACAAAGAATAAGAAGCTGCAGAAAAATGTACAAACTTGCCTTTAATGACACCTCAGGAACTACTTATGCATGCATGGGGGGTTGGGGGGGAGGTACAGGCAGGCTGGTCACTGAGGAATGGTGGTAATTGGTGGTCTAGGCATGTGTGGTACAGTGCAGATGTGTAGAACAGCCACCTTACGTTGGCAGGAGTCACCATGCTTCTTCAGTAATAATGCAGTGGGAGTTTTTAGACATACCTGCGGGGCAGAGAGAGCCTCAGTTTAACACTTCCACCTAAAAGGTGGCAGATACATGGGAACAACACCAACTGCAAGTTCCCCTCCAAGCCACTCACCATCCTGACTTGGAAATATATCTCTGTTCCTTCGCAGTCGCTGGGTCAAAATCCTGGAATTCCCTCCCTAAGGGCATTGTGGGTCAACCCACAGCACATGGACTGCAGCGATTCAAGATGGCAGCTCACCACCACCTTCTCAAGGGCAACTAGGGATGGGCAATAAATGCTGGCCAGCCAGCGACGCCCATGTCCCATGAATAAGTAAAAAAAACTCTGTGAAATATTGGTCCTCTGACAGTCCAGCACTCCTTCAGTCGAGCATTGTTCTAGAATATGAAGATGGATTAGATACTCAAGTGTCTGGAACTGGATTTGAACCCACAACTTTCTAACTCTGAAGCAAGCATGTTACCCACTCAGTTGCAGCTGATGGTGTTTCATGAGTTTATACAATGGAGTTGGGAGCTTGGACAAGGCTTTTGGACTTTTCCCAACTCTGCCAGACTATTCACAGAATCACAGAATCCCTACAGTGCAGAAGGAGGCCATTTGGCCCATCGAGTCTGCACCGACAACAATCCCATCCAGGCCCTATCCGCGTAACCCTATGTATTTACTCTCCTAATTCCCCTGGCACTAAGGGTCAATTTAGCATGGCCAATCAACCTAACCTGCGAATGTTTGGACTGTGGGAGGAAACTGGAGCACCCAGAGGAAACCCACGCAGACATGGGGAGAATGTGCAGACTCCACACAGACAGTCACCCGAGGCCGGAATTGAACCCAGGTCCCTGGCGCTGTGAGACAGCAGTGCTAACCACTGTGCCACCCGTTGCTGCTTCTCTTCTTTCCCAACTGTGGTGACAGATATCGGGTCACATTTCCCTCAGAATTTCGAAGTGTCCCTATCCCCTCATGAGCCTTTTGTTCTGTCACGCCGTGAGTGCGCAACATGTCACGCTTATCTCCTCATTGGGCAGGGATCTAGGCTTTCTCTACCTTGCTGGGTCCTTGACTTCACTTCCGTCTATCAAGGAATCCTGGCTCCAAGCAATCCCATTCTGACTGGAAATCCGCTGAGACCTCACTGGGAACAAAGAACAAAGAACAAAGAACAGTACAGCACAGGAAACAGGCCCTTCGGCCCTCCAAGCCTGTGCCGCTCCTTGGTCCAACTAGACCAATCGTTTGTATCCCTCCATTCCCAGGCTGCTCATGTGACGATCCAGGTAAGTCTCAAACGATGTCAGCGTGCCTGCCTCCACCACCCTACTTGGCAGCGCATTCCAGGCCCCCACCACCCTCTGTGTAAAAAAGTCCCTCTGATATCGAGTTATACTTCGCCCCTCTCAGCTTGAGCCCGTGACCCCTCGTGATCGTCACCTCCGACCTGGGAAAAAGCTTCCCACTGTTCACCCTATCTATACCCTTCATAATCTTGTACACCTCTATTAGATCTCCCCTCATTCTCCGTCTTTCCAAGGAGAACAACCCCAGTCTACCCAATCTCTCCTCATAGCTAAGACCCTCCATACCAGGCAACATCCTGGTAAACCTTCTCTGCACTCTCTCTAACGCCTCCACGTCCTTCTGGTAGTGCGGCGACCAGAACTGGACGCAGTACTCCAAATGTGACCTAACCAGCGTTCTATACAGCTGCGTCATCAGACTCCAGCTTTTATACTCTATACCCCGTCCTATAAAGGCAAGCATACCATATGCCTTCTTCACCACCTTCTCCACCTGTGTTGCCACCTTCAAGGATTTGTGGACTTGCACACCTAGGTCCCTCTGTGTTTCTGTACTCCTGATGACTCTGCCATTTATTGTATAACTCCTCCCTACATTATTTCTTCCAAAATGCATCACTTCGCATTTATCCGGATTAAACTCCATCTGCCACCTCTCCGCCCAATTTTCCAGCCTATTTATATCCTGCTGTAACAGCTGGAATTGGGCTGAGATCTAGATTTGGCCGAAGGGTTTTTGCCTTTTTTTGAGGTTTTCTCTAAGGCTTTGTGAGGGCGTGGCTGAGGAGGGGGTTATGGCTGTGAAGCCTTCAGTCCAATCAATCTTGATGCCTGACAGTAACTGGTGGTGCTGAGTGGGTCATGTGATAGGTCAAAGATCAGGAAGGAATTTGTAGATTGGTTGGGTAAAGAACAGGAAAGCTCGAAGCTATTAGTGGTGACAGTTTTAATGTATAGCCACAGTCATCAGAAAATCACTGAGGATGGGAAAAGTTTATTCATTAGTGTCACAAGTAGGCTTACATTAACGCTGCAATGAAGTTACTGTGAAAATCCCCTAGTCGCCACACTCTGGCGCACTGAGGGAGAATTTAGCATGGCTAGTGCACCTAACCAGCACATCTTTCAGACTGTGGGAGGAAACCGGAGCTTCTGGAGAATCATGGAATCCCTACAGTGCAGAATGAGACCATTCGGCCCATCGAGTCTGCACCGACCACAGTTCCACCCAGGCCTTATCCCCATAACATGCAGTTACCCTGCTAGTCCCCCTGACACTAAGGGTCAATTTAGCATGGCCAATCCATGTAATCCGCACATCTTTGGACTGTGGGAGGAAACCCACGCAGACATGGGGAGAATGTGCAAACTCCACACAGACAGTGACCTGAGCTGGGAATTGAATCCGGATCCCTGGTGCTGTGAGGCAGCAGTGCTAACCACTGTGCCACCATGCCATCCCTGCAAGACTGGCATTTCTATAGCCCCTGTCACCACCTCAGCATGACCCAGAATGCTCTGCAGCCAGTTAGGCTTTTGATCAACTGTACTGAATATCTCACATGATCTTTGATAACGTTTCTATGCAGAGACAAGGGATGTTTTACTCTGAAAAAGCCGCTGTATCGATGGAAATGGATGTTATTATTGTCGAGTGCAGGTTAGCTGATGTTAAAGTCGTGCCAGGCTCCAGTTGAGCAGTAGATTGTATGATTTTGATATTTTGGTTATTGAGACAGGAGGGAGACGTTCAAGGTTTGGAGATGATTCAGGGAGCAGAATCAAGGCTGGTCCTTATCGTTAAAGCCGTTGAGGTTGTGAGGAAAGGCCAGGCAATCTCAGATCACTCAGCTCAGTCAATGGCATCTCACCTCAACAAGGATGCCAAGCCGTCTGGAGAATGCGCAGAAGAGATTATCCAGGATGGTTTTAGGGATGAGGGATTACAATTTTGTGAATAGACTTCAGAAGCTGGGGTTGCTTGCAGCCCTCACGGTGAGACCTCTTTGCCTGGGGGCGGGGTAGGGAGATGATGGCTAACCTCGTCACGTTGAGGGCGACTGGCATCCTGGGTATTGCACCATCTTGTGCCAACATCAAAGAGGATCAGGCTAGCTTTATTTTATTCATTCGTGGGACATGGGCATCGCTGGCTGGGCCAGCATTTATTGCCCATCCCTAGTTGCCCTTGAATTGAGGGGTTTCCCAGGCCATTTCAGAGGGCAGTTAAAAGTCTGTGGGTCTGGAGTCATGTGTAGGCCAGGCCAGGTATGAACAGCAGATTTCCTTCCCTGAAGGATGCTAGTGAGCCAGATGGGTTTTTACAATAATTGACAACCTACTCATGGTGCCATCACTGTTACCAGGGGAGGCAATCAAAGTCCAGGCTAACACTCCAGTACATCACTGAGGGAGATGTCATCTTTTGGAGAGATGTTAAGCAGCCTGTTCTCTCAGGTGGGTGTAAAAGATCCCATGACACTATTCCGAAGATGAACAAGATAGTTCTCGCTAACTTGCTGGCGAACATTTGCACCGATATTGGGCGGCATGGTGGCACAGTGGTTAGCACTGCTGCCTCACAGCGCCAGGGACCTGGGTTCAATTCCTGGCTTGGGTCACTGTCGGTGCAGCGTTTGCACATTCCCCCCCCCAGTGTCTGCGTGGGTTTCCTCCGGGTGCTCCGGTTTCCTCCCATAGTCTGAAAGATGTGCTGGTTAGGTGAATTGGCCATGCTAAATTCTCCCTCAGTGTACCCGAACAGGTGCCGGAGTGTGGCGACTAGGGGAATTTCACAGTAACTTCATGGTGTTAATGTAACTTCACAGTGTTAATGTAAGCACTAATAAATAAACTTAAAACTCAATATTTATTCCTCAACCAACAGAACAGATTATAGAATCATAGAATCGATGCGATGATCTTTGCATCGTCGATGGAGACGGGAGAGGTTCCGGAGGATTGGAGGATTGCAGATGTGGTCCCTATATTCAAGAAAGGGAACAGGGACAGCCCGGGAAATTACCGACCGGTGAGTCTAACCTCAGTGGTTGGTAAGTTGATGGAGAGGATCCTGAGAGACAGGATTTATGATCATCTAGAGAAGTTTAGTATGATCAAAAGTAGTCAGCACGGCTTTGTCAAGGGCAGGTCGTGCCTTACGAGCCTGGTTGAGTTCTTTGAAAATGTGACCAAACACATTGACGAAGGAAGAGCAGTGGATGTGGTCTATATGGACTTCAGCAAGGCGTTCGATAAGGTCCCCCATGCAAGACTTCTTGAGAAAGTGAGAGGGCATGGGATCCAAGGGGCTGTTGCCTTGTGGATCCAGAACTGGCTTGCCTGCAGAAGGCAGAGAGTGGCTGTGGAGGGGTCTTTCTCTGCATGGAGGTCAGTGACCAGTGGAGTGCCCCAGGGATCTGTTCTGGGACCCTTGCTGTTTGTCATTTTCATAAATGACCTGGATGAGGAAGTGGAGGGATGGGTTGGTAAGTTTGCTGACGACACCAAGGTAGGTGGTGTTGTGGATAGTTTGGAGGGATGTCAGAAGTTGCAGCGAGACATAGATAGAATGCAAGACTGGGCGGAGAAGTGGCAGATGGACTTCAACCCGGATAAGTGTGCAGTGATCCATTTTGGCAGATCCAATGGGATGAAGCAGCAGTATCATATGAAGGGTACCATTCTTAGCAGTGTAGAGGATCAGAAGGACCTTGGGGTCCGGGTCCATAGGACTCTTAAATCGGCCTCGCAGGTGGAGGATGCGGTCAAGAAGGCGTACGGCGTACTAGCCTTCATTAATCGAGGGATTGAGTTTAGGAGTCGGGAGATAATGCTGCAGCTTTATAGGACCCTGGTTAGACCCCACTTGGAGTACTGCGCGCAGTTCTGGTCACCTCATTACAGGAAAGATGTTGAAGCCATTGAAAGGGTGCAGAGGAGATTTACAAGGATGTTGCCTGGATTGGGGGGCATGCCTTATGAGGATAGGTTGAGGGAGCTTGGTCTCTTCTCCCTGGAGAGACGAAGGATGAGAGGTGACCTGATAGAGGTTTACAAGATGTTGAGAGGTCTGGATAGGGTAGACTCTCAGAGGCTATTTCCAAGGGCTGAAATGGTTGCTACAAGAGGACACAGGTTTAAGGTGCTGGGGGGTAGGTACAGAGGAGATGTCAGGGGCAAGCTTTTCACTCAGAGGGTGGTGGGTGAGTGGAATCGGCTGACGTCGGTGGTGGTGGAGGCAAACTCGTTGGGGTCTTTTAAGAGACTTCTGGATGAGTACATGGGATTTAATGGGATTGAGGGCTATAGATAGGCCTAGAGGTAGGGATATGATCAGCGCAACTTGTGGGCCGAAGGGCCTGTTTGTGCTGTGGCTTTCTATGTAATCCCTACAGTGCAGAAGGAGACCATTTGGCCCATCGAGTCTGCACCGACACCCAGGCCTATACCCATAACCCCACATATTTACCCAACTAATCCCTCTATCCTATGCATCCCAGGACACTAAGGGACAATTTACCATGGCCAATCCACCTAACCCGCACATCTTTGAACTGTGGGAGCAAATCGGACCATCCGGAGGAAACCCATGCAGACACGAGGAGAATGTGCAGACTCCACACAGACAGTGACCCAAGCTGTGAATCGAACGCAAGTCTCTGGAGCTTTGAGTCAGCAGTGCTAACCACTGTGCCGCCATGCCACCCATTATCTGCTCATTATCACAGCTTGCTGTGTGCAAACTGGCTGTCACATTTCCTACATCACGATGGTGACTACACTTTAAAAGTATTTCATCGAGACATCCTGAATTTGTGAAAGGCAATTTGGAAATGTAATTTCCTTCTCTCCTTTACAGAATGCAAACTGGCCTGTTTGACCTGCACGGTCCCCCAAAATGCATCACCTCGCATTTGTCCAGATTAAACTCCATCTGCCATTTCTGTTTCCACATCCCCAATCTATCTCTCTCCTGCTTTATCCTCTGACAATCTGCGGCACTATCGGCAACTCTACCAACTTTTGTATCATCTGCAAACTTACTAATCAGACTGCCCACGTTTCCCTCCAGATCATTTATATATACTACATATAATAGCGGTCCCAGTACTGACCCCTAGCGAAACACCACTAGCTACAGATCTCCATTCTGAAAAACACCCTTGCACCGCTACTCCTTCTTCTGTAACCAAGTCAGTTGTGTATCCATCTAGCCAGCCCACCCTAAATCCCATGTGGTTTTAGTTTTTGTACCAGTTTTATTTTGAACCGGGGGCCAGTCAAAGAATGCTGCAGGATGCTGCCCCGCCCTCCACGCCAAGGCTGACTAGGCCTCTGTGAGACCAAAGCCAGGACCTAATATCTGACTGCATTAGAACAAAGAACAAAGAACAATGAAAATTACAGCACAGGAACAGGCCCTTCAGCCCTCCAAACCTGCACCGACCATGCTGCCCGACTGAACTAAAACCCCCTACCCTTCTGGGGACCATATCCCTGTATTCCCATCCTACTCATGCAGTTGTCTAGATGCCCCCTAAAAGTCACTACCGTATCTGCTTCCACTACCTCCCCAGGCAGCGAGGTCCAGGCACCCACCACCCTCTGCATAAATAAACATGCCTCCTATACCTCCTTTAAAACTTGCCTCTTGCACCTTAAACCTATGCCCCCGAGTAATTGACGCTTCCACCCTGGGAAAAAGCTTCTGACTATCCACTCTGTCCCTGTCTCTCATAATCTTGTAGACTTCCATCAGGTCTCCCCTCAACCTCCATCGTTTCAGTGACAACAAACTAAGTTTCCCCAACCTCTCCTCATAACTAATGCCCTCCAGACCAAGCAACATCCTGGCAAATCTTTTCTGTACCCTCTCCAAAGCCTCCACATCCTTCTGGTAGTGTGGCGACCAGAATTGAACACTACATTCTAAGTGCGGCCTAACTAACGTTCTATAAAGCTGCGACGTGACTTGACAATTTTTAAACTCAATGTCCCACCCATTGAAGGCAAGCATGCCGTATGCCTTCTTGACTACCTTCTCCACCTGCATTGCCTCTTTCAGTGACCTGTGTACCTATACACCCAGAACCCTTTGCCTATCAATACCCTTAAGGGTTCTGCCATTTACTGTATATTTCCTAGCTGTATTAGATCTTCCAAAATGCATTACCTCACATTTGTCCAGACAATTAAGAGTCATGGTAGTTGATAACTTACCCATTGCACAGTTTGAATTGTTGCGATAGTTCCTAGCCACTGTGGGGGCTTGGGTTAGTATGACCTGTTGCCAGTATGAGTATATTTTTTATTCATTCGTGGGACATGGGTGTCGTTGGCTGGCCAGCATTTATTGTAAGAAGTCTCACAACACCAGGTTAAAGTCCAACAAGTTTATTTGGTAGCAAATATGGTGTTTGCTACCAAATAAACCTGTTGGACTTTAACCTGGTGTTGTGAGACTTCTTACTGTGCTTACCCCAGTCCAACGCCGGCATCTCCACATCATGAGCATTTATTGCCCATCTCTAGTTGCCTTCATTCAGAGTGTAGTTGAGAGTCAACCCCATTTCTATGGCTCTGGAGTCACATATAGGCCAGACCAGGTAAGGACGGCAGATTTCCTTCCCTCAAGGACATTAGTGAACCTGATGAGGTTTTTCTGACAATCGACAATGGTTTCATGGTCATCAGTAGATTCTTAATTCCAGATGTTGTTTAAATTGAATTCAAATTCCACCATCTGCCGTGGCGGGATTTGAACCCGGGTCCCTAAAACATTAGCTGTGTTTTTGGATTAATAGTCTAGCGATAATACCACCAGACCATCAACTTCCTGAGGTTGAAAACTCAGGTCTTGGACAAACAATGGAATAATGTCCCACTGTGAACAATTTATTTATTTACTTATTATTGTCACAATTGGGCTTACATTAACACAGCAATGAAGTTACTGTGAAAATCCCGTAGTCATCACACTCCGGCTCCTGTTCGGGTACACTGAGGGAGAATTTAGCATGGCCAATGCTCCTAAACCAGCACCTCTTTCAGACTGTGGGAGGAAACCGGAGCACCCGGAGGAAACCCATGCAGGCACGGGGGCTGGGGTGGGGGGTGGGGGGTGGGGGGGGGGCGGGGGGGGGCGGAGGGGCGACATGCAAACTCTGCACCGACAGTGACCCAAGCCGGGAATCGAAGCCTGGCCCCTGGCGCTGTGAGGCAGCAGTGTTAACCACTGTGCCGCCCTGAGAGGACCAAACAGATAGTGAGAGAAAACTTGCATATGACAAATACTGAAACTGAATTTGGTACACTCATTCACTAGCCTTGGGTTTCACTTTTAACTTAAAGCGATCCACCTTCATAAAGCAGTATTTTTACAGAACGGGTACTGACTATCAGAAAACCAACAATAAACCACAGGACTAAGATATCTCTCATGATGAGAGTTCAGTGTTGGGGGATTCAGAAACAGAGAGTCTATTCAATCTGGCATTGCCTCACCACAAGCCAATTCAATTCTTCATGTGTAGCAGATATTTAGAAGGATGTGGGGGGGAATCTAAGAGAAACTTACAGAATACTGAGAGGCCTAGATAGAGTGGACGTGGAGAGGATGTTTCCACTAGTGGGAGAGACTAGAACCAGCGGGCACAACCTCAGAGTGAAGGGACACTCCTTTAAAACTAAGATGAGGAGGAATTTCTTCAGCCAGAGGGTGGTAAATCTGTGGAACTCATTGCCACAGAGGGCTGTGGAGGTCAGGTCATTGAGTGTCTTTCAGACAGAGTAAGAAGTTTCACAACATCAGGTTAAAGTCCAACAGGCTTATTTGGAATCACGAGCTTTTGGAGCACTGCTCCTTCATCAAGTGAGTTTAAGACAGAGATAGATCGGTTCTTGATCAATAAGGGGATCTAGGACGGGGAGAAGGCAGGAGAATGGGAATGAGATCAAATCAGCCATGATTGAATGGCGGAGCAGACTCGATGGACCGAATGGCCTAATTCTGCCCCTATATCTTATGGCCTTATGGCCTGGTGGGAATCAAGTACAGATCACAACCGCGATGTTTACCTTGCTAAATTCCAGGCCTATTCCTTTAAGGTTAGCACTCAGGTAGCCCCTGTGGAGGGGTAATCTGGATAGACACACTCCAAGGTCAATTAGAGGCTAATTACTGTTCTGGTGGAAGGCTGCCTTCATCGGTAGACACTTGGCTCCACTTCTCAGGCGAGGTGAGGTTAGCTGGAAGTCAGAAAAATAACACCAGCGGGAAATTACAGGGCGTTTCTCCTCTTTGTTTAAGATTTCTTTGTGAAGTTCGGTCATGATTCTGATAAGAAACGTCAACCGGACTGTAATGGATGCATCTCAGTTTTATTTTTTACGGAACTGCTGCTTGTTAATTACCCTTTAGTGATTGTAAATGAGGAAATGGAAGAGCCAGGGCTTTAAAAACAATGTCTTTGTTCTCAGAATGTAGGTCACACAGTATTTGGGAGCCATCCTTCGCTGGCCCATGGCCATTAAGAGTCAATCATGTAATCTGAGACTGGAGTCACATGTGAGTCTCGGGCGGGGTTGAGGTGACAGATTTCCTCCCCTGACACAATGAGCCAGTTGAGTTTTGGGCCAACAGCTTTCCATAGAAACCATAGAATCCCGACAGTGCAGAAGGAGGTCATTTGGCCCATCAAGCCTGCATCGACCGCAATCCCACCCAGGCCCTACCCCCACAACCCCACACATTTACCCCGCTAATCCCTCTAGCCTACGCATCCCGGGGCACTAAGGGACAATTTAGCACGGCCAATCAACCTAACCCGCACACCTTTGGAGTGTGGGAGGAAACCCAGTTACAAAGACAGTTACCCAAGACCGGAATTGAACCCGGGTCCCTGGCGCTATGGGGAAGCAGAGCTAACTACTGAATTTGAATTCAATAAAAAAAAATCTGGAATTAAGAATGACCATGAAACCTGTTGGACTTTAACCCGGTGTTGTGAGACTTCTTACTGCTGTTTATTAGTGTCACAAGTAGGCTTATATTAACACTGCAATGAAGTTACTGTGAAAATCATCCAGTTGCCACTCCGGCGCCTGTTCGGGTACACTGAGGGAGAATTTAGCATGATCAATGCACCTAACCAGCACGTCTTTCAGACTATGGGAGGAAACCAGAGCATCTGGAGGAAACCCACGCAGACATGGGGAGAACTGCAGACTTCACCCAGACACTGACCCAAGCCGGGAATCGAACCCGGGTCCCTGGAGCTGTGAGGCAGCAGTGCTAACCACCGTGTTACTGTGCCACCTCACGGTTTCCTGTTGCCAGGGCGGGTGTTACCAGATTTGTTTAAAACTCCAATTGATGACTTAGCAATGAAGATGAGATTTTACATTTGCTGTGGCTCAGTGGCTGGTGCTCTTAGCTCTGAGTCAGTTCATGGTTTAAGTTACACTTTGAGCATATTATCCAGATTGACACTCCCATTACATCGCTGAGAGAATGCCACTCTGTTGGAGGTGTCAACTTTCCAATAAGATGTTAAGCTGTGGCCCCATCCGCTCTCTAAGGTGGGTGTAAAAGATCCTATATGCAAGTAAGAGCAGACATTTTATCCCCAGTGTCCTGACCAATACCGGGTCAGCGCGGTGGCACAGTGGTTAGCACTGTTGCCTCACAGCGCCAGGGAGCTGGGTTCGATTCCCGGCTTGGGTGACTGTCTGTGCGGAGTCTGCACGTCCTCCCTGTGTCTGCGTGGGCTTCCTCCGGGTGCTCTGGTTTCCTCCCACAGTCTCAAAGACGTGCTGATTAGGTGAATTGGCCATGCTAAATTCTCCCTCAGTGTACCTGAACAGGCGCCGGAGTGTGGTGACTCAGGGATTTTCACTGTAACTTCATTGCAGTGTTAATGTAAGCCATACTTGTGACACTAATAAATAAACTGAAACTTAAAACAATATCTACCCCTCAACCAATATTACTAAAAGAATGATTAAGTGCTCGTGACTTCTGCAGTTGGTGGAATCTTCCTGTGCGTGAATGGACTGCTGTGTTTCCTAAATTGCAAAAGCAATGACACTTCAAAAATTAATTTGTGAAATGTCCAAAGATGTGGATTTAGGTGGATTGGCCATGATAAATTGCCCCTTAGTGTCAGGGGTTTAGTCGGGCAAATACATGGGGTTAAGGGGATAGGGCCTGGGTGGGATTGTTGTCAGTGCAGACTCGATGGGCTGAATGGCTTACTTGTGCACTGTAAAGATCATATGATTCCATGATTCTAATTCATTGGCTGAAATTTGAATTCAATAAAAATCTAGAATTCAAAGTCTGGAGATGACTGTGAATCCATTGCCGATTGTTGGAAAAAACTATTTGGTTCACTAATGTCCTTTAGGTTTTTCTTAGTTTATTTATTAGTGTCACAAGTCGGCTTACATTAACACTGCAATGAAGTCACTTTGAAAATCCCCTAGTCGCCACACTCTGGCGCCTGTTCGGGTACACTGAGGGAAAATTTAGCATGGCCAATGCACCTAACCAGCACGTCTTTTGGACTATGGGAGGAAACTGGAGCACTCGGAGGGAATCAAACCCAGGTCACTGTTGCTGTGAGGCAGCAGTGCTAACCACTGTGCCACAATGCCGCCCATCGAGTAGAGGTTAAAAGAGCATTTAAAAGATCTAGCACCATGAAATCCCTCGCATCCACTGGGGTCAGGGACAAAGAAACTCTTCTACCTGCGTGAACTCGACATGGTGACAGTGTGATGGGACCATACAAGCAAGTTGTTCCAGACAGTGCTGAAGACAATGACACTGTCCCTTTTAGAATAGGAAAATGTCTCTCCGTCACTTGTTAAACTTTAACGGGCATGTGAGAAGTTTCTGGAATTTCATCCCTGGCAGCAGGGGTATTTTTACTTTAAGGTAATTGAAGTTTATTTATTTAGCATGGTGAACATTGAAAAACCCAGTGGACGTTTCCTCACGCTTGGTCAAATGCCAGAACCCCGCGAATGATATTAATTTGAGAACAAAGTGGATTATTGGGAAAGTCTCTTTATTCGTGGTTTTAATTGGTAGCCATTTCCAGCGGGTTCACAGTGTTTTATTTTCCCTCTGAAAGCTCACACTACACTGATACCCTACCCATGGTACATAGAGCCCGACACAACGAGTGCTGGGAGATTCTGGCTTCCACAAGGTCCTAGCACCTGCCTTGTCAGGTCAAGTTAGTTTTCCAATCAATCCTCAGCACTTTTTATTTTCAGATTGAAGTGGAGGAACCAACGCCCCATTTACATTGCATGACATGGTGATTGGACTTGCCAGTCTCCTGGAGGTACTGGGCGGCATGGTGGCACAGTGGTTAGCACTGCTGCCTCGCTGCGCCAGGGAACCGGGTTCGATTCCCGGCTTGGGTCACTGTCAGTGCAGAGTTAGCCTGTTCTCCCTATGTCTGCATGGGTTCCCTCCGGGTGCTCTGGTTTCCTCCCACAGTCCGAAAGATGTGCTGGTTAGGTGCATTGGCCATGCTTAAAATTTCCCTCAGTGTACCCGAACAGGCGCCGGAGGGTGGTGACTAGGGGATTTTCACAGTAATTTCATTGCAGTGTTAATGTAAGCCTACTTATGACACTAATAAATAAAAAAACTTTAAACCTTATCAAATTGATAGGCAGAAGGACCTGGGTGTACAGATACACAGGCCACTGAAAGTGGCAACACAGGCGGAGAAGGTAGTCAAGAAGGCATACGGCATGCTTGCATCCATTGGCCGGGGCATTGAGTTTAAAAATTGGCAAGTCATGTTGCAGCTTTATAGAACCTTAGTTAGGCCGCACTTGGAATATAGTGCCCGATTTTACCATTGCGTCGGGCGCGTAAACTTGGTAAAGTCGGGCGTGAGGCGATTGGCGCGATCCATGCCCGCGCAGATGCCCACTTTATCAAGGCCCGAAAATGGCCACGATCCAAACTATGCCCGAAACAATGCATTTGCATGTATTTAAATTGAATTAATGCGCTGCCTGCCCAACTTTACCAGCATTTCCCCCTTTACCATCGCGTTCGCCCGTCCAGATTTGGCGCGAAACAGACCTGCTCGGCAAAGGTCTGTTTCGGGCGCTCCAGCTTCTGAAAAGGTAAGTTCAGAGCTTCCAGCAGCTCTCTGACTCAGATCGGTGGTGGAGGGGCGGGAGGGAGGAAGGTCAGGGGCGGGGGGAGGGAGGCAGGAGGGAGGTGGAACCGCCTACCCAGAATGATCGGGTAAGGGGGGCGTGGAGGAGGAGGGAGACCAGATGGTTCTCTGGTGGGAGGGGGAAGGGGAGAGAGGAGGGAGGTCCGATCATTTTTTGGTGGGGGGAGGGGGAAGGGAGGCCAGGTGGATCTCTGTTGGGGGGGGGGGGGGGGAGGCGGGGGGGGCAGGGGCAGGGGGGACCCCTGCCACTCTGCGGGCGTTCGGTGGGGGGGGGAAGTGGGGCAGATGATCATGATCGGTCTGGGTAGCAGGGGGGGGCGTGGATGGATAAGGAGAAAGTTATGTAGTGGGGGTGGGGCAATGTCTGTGGGGGCCATCGCTCCCGCTTTTTGTTGCAGGGCTGCTTTATCCGCAGCCTGGGAGCGATGTGACAGGGGAACGTTTTTCAAATTTGTTTTTCACTGCGCATGCGCAGCAAGATTCAGACCCGCGATTTTTTTTCAGGCTGAGTGTGTATGGGGGCCCTGAGAACAGGGTCCCAAGTCGGATCGGAATTGTGCCCAGATTCAGCACTTCGAATCAAAATGGTAAAATCAGGCCCATAGTGTTCAATTCTGATCGCCACACTCCCAGAAGGATGTGGAGGCTTTGGAGAGGGTAAAGAAAAGATTTACCAGAATGTTGTCTGGTGTGGAGGGCATCAGCTATGAGGAGAGGTTGGAGAAACTTGGTTTGTTCTCACTGGAATGTTGGGGGTTGAGGGGCGACATGGTAGAAGTCGACAAGATTATGAGGGATATAGACAGGGTGGATAAACAAAAGCTTTTTCCCAGGGTGGAAGAGTCAACTACGAGGGGGCACAGGTTTAAGGTGCGAGGGGCAAGGTTTAAAGGAGATGTACGAGGCAATTCTTTTACACAGAGGGTGGTGGGTGCCTGGAACTCGCTGCCGGGGGAGAACATAGAACATAGAACAGTACAGCACAGAACAGGCCCTTCGGCCCGTGATGTTGTGCCGAGCTTTATCTGAAACCAAGATCAAGCTATCCCACTCCCTATCATCCTGGTGTGCTCCATGTGCCTATCCAATAACCGCTTAAATGTTCCTAAAGTGTCTGACTCCACTATCACTGCAGGCAGTCCATTCCACACCCCAACCACTCTGTGCGAAAAGAACCTACCTCTGATATCCTTCCTGTATCTCCCACCACGAACCCTATAGTTATGCCCCCTTGTAATAGCTCCATCCACCCGAGGAAATAGTCTTTGAACGTTCACTCTATCTATTCCCTTCATCATTTTATAAACCTCTATTAAGTCTCCCCTCAGCCTCCTCCGCTCCAGAGAGAACAGCCCTAGCTCCCTCAACCTTTCCTCATAAGACCTACCCTCCAAACCAGGCAGCATCCTGGTAAATCTCCTCTGCACTCTTTCCAGCGCTTCCACATCCTACTTATAGTGAGGTGACCAGAGCTGCACACAATATTCCAAATGTGGTCTCACCAAGGTCCTGTACAGTTGCAGCATAACCCCACGGCTCTTAAACTCCAACCCCCTGTTAATAAAAGCTAACACACTATAGGCCTTCTTCACAGCTCTATCCACTTGAGTGGCAACCTTTAGAGATCTGTGGATATGAACCCCAAGATCTCTCTGTTCCTCCACAGTCTTCAGAACCCTACCTTTGACCCTGTAATCCACATTTAAATTAGTCCTACCAAAATGAATCACCTCACATTTATGAGGTAGTAGAAGCAGATACGGTAGTGACATTTAAAGGGGGTCTTGACATGAATAGGATGGGAATAGAGGGATATGGTCCCCAGAAGGGTAGGGGGTTTTAGTTCAGATGGACAGCATGGTCAGTGCAGGTTTGGAGGGCCGAAGGGCCTGTTCCTGTGCTGTAATTTTTTTTGTTCTTTGTTCTTTGTAAATGCCTTCAAGAACTCCATATTGACAACACCTATAAACGTTCCTTTTTATTACTTGAGTTACTTTCTCAAAAGCCACATGAGGCTCTTTGGAGCTGATCGACCCTTTACAAATCAATGCTGCCTCTCTCTAATTTCTTTCAGTGTATGATCACTCCATTCTTAATTATAGATTCCAATAACTTCCCCACAACTGTTGTTTGAATAACGGGTCTATAATTTCTTGGTTTCTCTCTCTCGCCTCTCCTAAATAATAGACTTAGATCTGCAATTTCCCAAACTAAAGGGATAATTGCTAAATTGAGACAAATTTGGAAGATTATGCCTAAAGCATTTGCAATTTTCTCAACTATTACTTGTTGGAAACAACCAAGTCCTGGGAATTTGTCAGTTATTGCATTCAATATTTTTTCCAATGTTTTCCCTTGCTTGCATTATTAACTTTCCTGGAATGTGAGAAATATTGTCCACTTTCTGGGGACGGTGGCACAGTGGTTAGCACTGCTGCCTCATAGCACCAGGGACCCAGGTTCAATTCCAGCCTCGGATGACTGTCTGTGTGGAGTTTGCACTTTCTTCTCATGTCTGCGTGGGTTTCCTCCGGGTGCTCCGGTTTCTTCCCGAGCTCTGAAAGATGTGCTGGTTAGATGGATTGGCCCCTTAGTGTCCAAAGATGTGTGCGTTAGGTGGATTGGCCATGCAAAAATCCCCTTAGAGTCCAAAGATGTGCAGGTTAGGTGGATTGGCCATGCTAAATTGCCCCTTAGTGTCCAAAGATGTGTAGGTTAGGTGGATTGGTCATGCTAAATTGCCCCTTAGTGTCCAAAGATGTGTAGGTTAGGTGGATTGGCCATGCTAAAGTCCCCTTAGAGTTCAAAGATGTGTAGATTAGGTGGATTAGCTGTGGTAAATGTGTGAAGTTATTGGAATAAGGAGGGGGTGGGCCTAGGTAAGATTCTCTTTCGGAAAGTCAGACGAGATGGACTGAATGGCCTCCTTCTGCACTGTTGAGATTCTAAGGGATTCAAAGAACAAAGAACAAAGAACAGGAACTGGCCCTTCGGCCCTCCAAGCCAGCGCCGCTCATGTGCCCACGAGACCATTCGTTCGTATCCCTCTATTCCCAGTCTGCTCATGTGGCTATCTAGATAAGTCTAAAACGATCCCAGCGTGTCCGCCTCAATCACCTTGCTTGGCAGTGCATTCCAGGCCCCCACCACCCCCTGTGTAAAATACATCCCCCTGACATCTGTGTTGAACCTTGCCCCCCTCACCTTGAATCTGTGACCCTTTGTGTTCGTCACCTCCGACCTGGGAAAAAGCTTCCCACTGTTTGCCCTATCTATGCACTTCATAATTTTATACACCTCTATTAGGTCGCACCTCATCCTCCGTCTTTCCAGGGAGAACATCCCCAGTTTACCCAATCTCTCCTCATAGCTAAGACCCTCCATACCAGGCAACATCCTGGTAAACCTTTTCAGTACTCTCTCCAAAGCCTCCACGTCCTTCTGGTAGTGTGGCGACCAGAACTGGACGCAGTATTCCAAATGTGGCCTCACCAACGTTCTATACAGCTGCAACATCATATGCCAACTTTTATATTCTATGCCCCATCCAATAAAGGCAAGCATGCCAGATGCCTTCTTCACCACCCTCTCCACCTGTGCTGCCACCTTTAAGGATCTGTGGACTTGTACACCCAGGTCCCTCTGTGTGTCTATACTCCTGATGGTTCTGCCATTTATTGTATAGCTCCCCCTTACATTAGATCTACCGAAATGCATCACTTCGCATTTATCTGGATTAAATTCCATCTGCCATTTCTCTGCCCAATGTTCCAGCCTATCTATATCCTGTTGTATTCTCTGACAATGTTCATCACTATCCGCAACTCCAGCAATCTTTGTGTCATCTGCAAACTTACTGATCACACCAGCTGCAACTTCCTCCAAATCATTTATATATATCACAAACAGCCGAGGTCCCAGTCCAGAGCCCTGCGGAACACCACTAGTCACAGACCTCCAACCGGAAAAAGACCCCTCCACTGCTACCCTCTGTCTTCTATGGCTAAGCCAGTTCTCCACCCATCTAGCTAGCTCACCTTTTATCCCATGAGATTTAACCTTTTGCACCAGCCTGCCATGAGGGACCTTGTCAAACGCTTTACTAAAATCCATATAGACGACATCCACGGGATTCTATGAAAATGAAGGTGAAACCATATTTAAATCAGCCATGATGATCTTATCGAATGATGGAGCTGTCTTGAGGGGCTGAAGGCCCCATACCTGTTCTTAATTTGCATGTTTGTATGCAGAATTCAGTCCTCCCAGAATGACTTTACCACTCACTGGGCACAAGGCCAACCCAATCTGGAAAGGTACATAAGGTAGAGAATCGGAAATCCATTCCCAGAATCCCCATTCTCCCACCTTTTCCCCATAACCCCTGATCCCCTTATTAATCAAGAACCTATCTATCTCTGTCTTAAAGACACTCAATGACCCGGCCTCCACAGCCTTCTGTGGCAACAGTTCCACAGATTCACCACTCTCTGGCTGAAGAAATTCCTCCTCATCTCAGTTTTAAAGGGGCGTCCCTTCACCCTGAGGTTGTGCCCTCGAGTTCGAGTCTCTCCCACTAGTGGAAACATCCTCTTCATGTCCACTCTATCCAGGCATTTACCACAGGTAATCCACCTAACCTACACATCTTTGAACTCTAAGCGGACTTTTGCATGGCCAATCCACCTAACCTGCACATCTTTGGATGTAAGTTTCAGTTAGATCCCCCTCATCCTTCTAAACTCCATCAAGTATAGACCCCAGACTCCTCAACCACTCCTCAGATGACAAACCCTTCATCCCTGGAATCATTCTTGTGAACCTCTTCTGGACCCCCTCCAAGGCCAGCACATCCTTCCTTAGATATGGGGCCCAAGACTGCTCACAATACCCCAAATGGAGTCTGACCAGAGCCTTATACACACTCAGCAGGAAATCCCTGCTCTTGCATTCTAGCCCTCTAGAAATGAATGCTAACATTGAATTTGCCTTCCCAACTGCCAATTGAACCTGCACGTTAACCTGAAGAGAGTCCTGAACCAGGACTCCCAAGTCCCTTTGTGTTTCAGATTTCTGAAGCCTTTCCCCAGATCATAACGAGTCGCTGAATTAAAAACATTCGCCTCAACCCGCCTCTGGTTTTTTGCCAACAATCTACATTCCTTTATTACTGGGCCTCCCGCCAATGCAAAGTGTTTCTCTGTTTCAAACCTGTTCTAACACTTTATATTTGTGTGAATCTCAATATAGTGTCCTTGGAGCAATGCCTATTGTATATTAGTGTTGCCCCTGCCTTAGAATTACAAATAACATAAACCATCTTGAGAATACAGCATCCCACATGTGTAGAATGTGCTGTTTGCCAGTCTCTGGTCTACAACACAGTCATGTTCGGCATGGTGGCACATGGTTAGCATTGCTGCCTCACAGCGTCGAGAACCCGGGTTCAATTCCAGCCTCGGGTGACTGTGGAATTTGCACCTTCTCCCCATGTCTGCGTGGGTTTCCTCTGGGTGCTCCGGTTTCCTCCCGCAGTCTGAAAGACATGCTGGTTAGATGCATTGGCCATGCTAAATTCTCCCTCAGTGTACCCGAACAGGTGCCGGACTGTGGCGACTCGGGGAATTTCGCAGTAACTTCACTGCAGTGTTTATGTCAGCCTACTTGTGGCTAACAAATAAACTTCATTTTCTTTTTCTATGAGTTGTCTTGACTTTGCTCTGGTTAAGTTACCTGGCTCCAAGATAACCAATTTTCTTTCTCGTGTGAATAATTCTACAGCTATCTCCAGCTTCAGTCAACAGGACGCGACATATTTCCCTCTGCCAAAACCTCCAGACGCTCGATGATAAACCACAGAACCAGTTTGAGCCGAGTTTCGGCAGGATATCCGAAGCAAGAGCTTGAACGGGGAACAGGAGGAGCTAGGTTGCTGTTAGCGACCTGGCCAACACATGGCGATTTTTAAAAAATCTTTCACGGGATGCGGGTGTCATTGGGAAGGCCATTTATTGCCCAGTCGTTGGGAAGGACATTTGTTGCCCATTCCTAACTGCCTTTGAACTAGCGTCTACTGAATATCCAGTGAGAGGGGATGTCCCGGAGAGAGTGCTCACTAATTACATGCTAATGTATTGAAATCATAGAATCCTACAGTGCAGAAGGAGGCCATTTGGCCCATAAAGTCTGCACCGACCACAATCCCACCCAGACCCTATCCCATAACCCCATGCATTTACCCTAGCTAGTCCCCCTGACACTAAGGGGCAATTTAGCATGGCCAATCAACCTAACCCACACATCTTTGGGCTGTGGGAGGAAACCAAAGCACCCAGAGGAAACCCACGCAGACACGGGGAGAACATACAAATGCCACACAGACAGTGACCCAAGCCGGGAATTGAACTCGGGATCCTAGCACTGTGAGGCAGCAGTGCTAACCACTGTGCCACCCCTGCTTTCCTTGCTCCATCGAATGTTTTACGCCACGCCACCGGTGAGGGGCCAGTAAGATTGTGGCCGTAATTCTCCAGCCATTCATTCCGGCAGGATTCTCCAGTCCCTCCGGCAGCACATAACCCCCCTCCCGATGGCTTCCCGCAGGTGTGGGGTGATGTCAGAGGTATAGGCGTGATTCCAATTCGGCATTGGATTTGATTTGATTTGATTTATTATTGTCACATGTATTACTATACGGTGAAAAGTATTGTTTCTTGCGCACTATACACACAAAGCATACCGTTCATAGAGAAGGGAAGGAAAGGAAAGAGTGCAGAATGTAGTGTTACAGTCATAGCTAAAGTGTAGAGAAAGATCAACTTAATGCAAGATAGGTCCATTCAAAAGTCTGACAGCAGCAGGGAAGAAGCTGGTCTTGAGTCGGTTGGCACATGACCTCAGACTTTTGTATCTTTTTCCCGATGGAGGAAGATGGAAGAGAGAATGTCCGGGTGCGTGGAGTCCTTAATTATGTTGGCTGCTTTATCGAGGCAGCAGGAAGTGTAGACAGAGTCAATGGCTGGGAGACTGGTTTGCGTGATGGACTGGACTACATTCATGACCTTTTGTAGTTCCTTGCGGTCTTGGGCAAAGCAGGAGCCATACCAAGCTGTGATACAACCAGAAAGAATGCTTTCTGTGGTTCATCTGCAAACGTTGGTGAGAATCATGTAACAATTTATAGAACTTACTGCAAATAATGCAGTTGAACACTTAGGAGGTGCCAAAACCTCCTCACAATAGACCCTGGCAATTGACCTTCACATTGAAGCGTCAGAAAAGGGCCTGGAATTTTGTATGATTGAAGAATGGTCAAAGTCATTCAGAGAAATTGCAAATTCTTTTCAGCACAAGCAGGGGGAATAGGCTGATTTTGAAAGAGTGTAAGGATAAGGATCAAGATGTTGCAGGTTAAGGTTAATTTTTGGGATATTACGGGAGAATTGTCTGCAGCATAACATGCTAGAAATAAGCTCCATTGGGCAGATGAAGAATCTTGACCATTATTACCCTGAGGTTCTCACCATTTGTCTGAACTTGATTTATTTGGACTGGGTTCTGTGTTTGTCAAGACCTGTCTCTCCCACAGATCTTTCTCCCTCGTTTCCCCGTCACCTGATCCTCATTTTCCTCTCCGTCAGCCCTTTTCCTTTCTCTCTCTGGCTGTCCATTCCTTTTTCCCCATTTCCGTCACTTTCTCTCTCTGCATCTCCTTCACTTTCCCATTCACTGTATTGCTCGATTTCTCTTATGCAGACATAGCCATAGAGTCATAGAGGTTTACAGCATGGAAACAGGCCCTTCGGCCCAACTTTTCCATGCCGCCCTTTGTTTTTAACCCTGAAGCCAGTCCCAATTGCTCGCATTTGGCCCATATCCCTCTATACCCATCGTACCCATGTAACTATCTAAATGCTTTTTAAAAGACAAAATTGTACCCCCCCTGTACCTCTGGCAGCTCGTTCCAGACACTCACAACCCTCTGTGTGAAAAACCTCTGAACCCTTTTGTATCTCTGCCCTCTCACCTTAAACCTATGCCTCTAGTTTTGGGAAAAGATATTGATTATCTAGCTGATCTGTGCACCTCATTATTTTATAGACCTCTATAAGATCACCCTCAACCTCCTACGCTCCAGAGAAAAAAGTCCGAGTCTATCCAGCCTCTCCTTATAACTCAAACCATCAAGTCCCGGTAGCATCCTAGTAAATCTCTTCTGCACTCTTTCTAGTTTAATAATGTCCTTTCTGTAATAGGGTGACCAGAACTGTACACAGTATTCCAAGTGTGGCCTTACCAATGTCTTCTACAACTTCAACAAGATGTCCCAACTCCTGTATTCAATGTTCTGACCATTGAAACCAAGTATGCCGAATGCCTTCTTCACCACTCTGTCCACCTGTGACTCCATTTTCAAGGAGCTATGAGCCTGTATCCCTCAATCTCTTTGTTCTATAACTCTCCCCAACACCCTACCATTAACTGAATAAGTCCTGCCTAAAATGCATCATCTTGCATTTGTCTAAATTAAACTCCATCTGCCATTCATCAGCCCACTGGCCCAATTGATCAAGATCCCATTGCAATCCGAGATAACCTTCTTCATTGTCCACTATGCCACTATTCTTAGTGCCATCTGCAAACTTACTAACCATGCCTCCTAAATTCTCATCCATATCATGAATATAAATGACAAATAACAATGGACCCAGCGCCAATTCCTGAGGCACACCGCTGGTCACAGGCCTCCAGTTTGAAAAACAACCCTCGACAACCACCCTCTGCTGTCTTCAAGCCAATTTTGCATCCATTTGGCTACCTCATACTGGATCCAGTGAGATTTAACCTTATGCAACAACCTACCATGCGGTACCTTGTCAAAGGCCTTGCTAAAGTCCATGTAGACAGCATCAACTGCACTCTTGTCTCCTTTGTCTTTCCTTTCCCTGCTTTTGGAAAAGATGTGAAAGCATTAGAGGGAGTGCAGGAGAGATCCACAAGATTGGTTCCAGTTACAAAGATAAATTAGGACTGCATCCCTTGGTAAAAAGGGGCTGAGAGGAGGTTCGATAGAGCTATTCAAAACCATGAAGCATCTGAACAGAATAGAGAGGGAGAAGTTGTTCCCACTCATGATCGGATCGAGACCGAGAGGGCACAGATTTCGGGTGATTGGCAAAGGAAGCAAGAGCGGCATGAGAGAAAACACTTTGGCACACCGGGTGATTAGGATCTGGAACACACTGCCTGAGGGTGTGGTGGAAGTAGCTTCAATCGAAATTGGACTGTTATCCGAAAAGGAAGAATGTGCAGGGTTACGGGGAAAGGCGGTACACTGGCACTGGGTGAATTACTTATTCAGGGAGCTAGTGCAGACTTGGTTTAGCTCAGTACGCTGGACAGTTGGGTCATGATGCAAACCAACATCAACAACACCGGCTCGATTCCCGTACGGGGGTTGAGGGTTTTTTTTATGGGACATGCCCATCACTGGCTGGCCAGCATTTGTTGCCCTTGAGAAGGTGGTGGTCTTAGACCATAAGATATAGGAGCAGAGTTAGGCCATTCAGCCCATTGAGTCTGCTCCACCATTCAATCATGGCTGATATGATCTTCATCCCCATTCATAGAATCCTCACAGTGCTGAAGGAGGCCATTCAGCCCATGGAGTCTGTACCGACCACAATCCCACCCAGGGCCCATCCCCACAACCCCATTTACCCTACTAGTCTGACATTAAGGGGCAACTTGGCATGGCCAATCAACCTAACACGCACACCTTTGGAAACTTACTTAGAAACTTAGAAACCCTACAGCACAGAAAGAGGCCATTCGGCCCATCGAGTGTGCACCGACCACAATCCCACCCAGGCCCTACCCCCATATCCCCACATATTTTGCCCACTAATCCCTCTAACCTACGCATCTCAGGACACTAAGGGGCAATTTTAGCATGGCCAATCAACCTAGCCCGCACATCTTTGGACTGTGGGAGGAAACCGGAGCACCCGGAGGAAACCTACGCAGACATGAGGAGAATGTGCAAACTCCACACAGACAGTGACCCAAGCCAGGAATCGAACCCAGGTCCCTGGAGCTGTGAAGCAGCACTGCTAACCACTGTGCAACTGTGCCGCCCAGGAGCACCCGGATGAAACCCTCACAGACACGGGAAGAACGTGCAAACTCCACACAGACAGTGACCCAAGCCAGGAATTGAACCCGGGTCCTTGGCACTGTGAGGCAGCAGTGCTAACCACTGTGCCACTGTGCTACCCATTCTCATTCTCCTGCCTTCTCCTGCCTTCAGCCCGTAATCTTTGATCCCCTTATTAATCAAGAACCCTATCTATCTCTGTCTTAAAGACACTCAATGACCTGGCCTCCACAGCCCTCTGCGGCAAAGAGTTCCACAGATTCACCACTCTCTGGCTGAAGAAATTCCTCCTCTCCTCAGTTTTCAGACCTTCACTCTGAGGTTGTGCCCTCGAGTTCTCGTCTCTCCGACCAGTGGAAACATCCTCTCAGTATCCTGTAAGTATTCTGAGAGGTCTGGATAGAGTGGATGTGGAGAGGGCAGCTTGAATCGCTGCAGTCCCTGCACTGTGGTTTGACCCACAATGTCGTCAGGGAGGGAATTCCAGGATTTTGACCCAGGAAGGCCTTGCCACCTGGCTGAAGTGTGGTGATCCTCAGGTCAAATCACCAGTCAGCTCTGCCTCCCAAAGGGGAGAACAGCCCAGGGTCATCTGGAGAGCCAGTGCAGACATGCTGGGCTGAATGGACTCCTCTGCACTGTAATAATTTTGTAATTTTAGCTGCCCATCTCTTTGTTACTCTCTCTGACTAATTGCTCATCTGTTTCTTTCTCTGTTCACCTCTTTTGGATGGAAGTGTTCCTTCAGGAAGGCGCCTTTACATATCTATGCTGTTCATCTCCAACAAAGCTTATCTAACAATAATTTACAATTCATTGGAATGCACCTCATTCTGGCCAATGCCCAGCAGGACTAATTTAAAAATAAGCGCCTCCTTCCTTTCCCTCCTGTGTCAGCTGTGGTGTAAGGGTAGCATTCCCAACACTGGACTCAGATGGATGTAGGTTCAACTCCCCATCCAGACACCTGAATGTAGCCTGACATTCCTGGTTTTGTACTGAGGAGTGTTGCACTGTAAATAGCGCTGTCTTTCTGATGAACTCCAGCCCTGTCTGCTCTTTTGGTCAGTGTGTAAGATCCCATGGCACCTTTCTGAGGAAGAATGGTGGCACGGTGGCACAGTGGTTAGCACTGGTGCCTCACAGCGCCAGGGACCCGGGTTCAATTCTGGTCTTGGGTGACTGTGTAGAGTTTGCACATTTTCCCCGTGTCTGCGTGGGTTTCCTCCGGGTGCTCCAGTTTCCTCTCACAGTCCAAAGATGTGCGGGTTAGGTGGATTAGCTATGCTAAATTTCCCCTTAGTATCAGAGGGATTAACGGGTTAAATATGTGGGATTACTGGGATGGGTGGGATTGTTGTTGGTGCAGCCTCGATGGGCCAAGTGGCCTCCTTCTGCACTGTAGGGATTCGATGAAAGAACAGATGATTTCCTCTCGGTATCCTGGCCAATATTTATCCTTGACATGACAAATGGTTGTGAACGAAGCCCAGTCCATCACACAAACCAACCTCCCATCCACTGACTCTGTCTACACTTCCCGCTGGCTCGGAAAAGCAGCCAGCTTAATAAAGAACCCCGGACATTCTCTCTTCCACCTTCTTCCATCGGGAAAAAGATACAAAAGTCTGAGAACACGTACCAACTGACTCAAGAACAGCTTCTTCCCTGCTGCTGTCAGACTTTTGAATGGACCTACCATATATTAAGCTGATCTTTGATTTGATTTGATTTGTTATTGTAGTTTCTTGCAGTCTTGGTCAGAGCAGGAACCATACCAAGCTGTGAAAGAATGCTTTCTATCTGTAAAAGTTGGTGAGAGTCGTAGCTAACATGTCAAATTTCCTTAGTCTTCTGAGAAAGTAGAGGCTTTGGTGGGATTTCTTAACTATAGTGTTGGCATGGGGGGACCAGGACAGGTTCTTGGTGATCTGGACACTAAAAACCTGAAGCTCTCGACCATTTCTACTTCATCCCCATTGATGTAGACAGGGGCATGTTCTTCTTTACGCTTCCTGAAGTCGGTGACAATCTCCTTCGTTTTGTTGACATTGAGGGAGAGATTATTGTTGCCGCACCAGTTCACCAGATTCTCTATCTCATTCTTTTACTCTACACCCTCGCTCTTTCTCTACGCCTTAGCTAAGACTGTAACACTAATTCTGCACCCTCTCCATTCCTTTTACTCAGGATGTCCTGTGATTGTGGAGGACACTATAGCAATTCAAATGTGTTCTTTTTTTTCCAAAGGACATGTGCACAGAGTGGTCAGCAAATAAATATTGGTTACACAGGCCCAAGGACCACGGTGTCCACGAGTTACAGCAGGTTCAACCTCCCCACCTAACCCTGCTCGACGGATGAACACAGTGATGCTCACTTCCTCACCCGTGCCTTTCCACTGGACCCTTTTTCTCTCAGGCTGCGTTTACAATCAGCTCTGACAAGAGTTGACAAGAGAAATTCTTGATTATCTGTTGTAGATCAAAGATTGGTCATGCCTGAAGACTTTGATATATGCAAGCCAATTAACAAAGACACCATTGAAAGAAAAGAAATGTTTCCTCATGCTTCACTGCTCTCAGAAACTTAACAACATGAGGATGGGCGTCAGTACGGATGACAAAAACTGTATCTGCATCCAATCTGGGTGCCCTCTCCCAGTTTGGGGCCATTCCTGTGGGCAGTGCCAGAGGCAGTGCCAGAGGGCAGTACCAGGGTTCTAGGGGCACTGTCAGATGGCAGTGCCTGGGCAGTGCCAGGGGCGGGATACTGTCCAGGCATGTTCCCCCCACACGGAGCCATAATTACCTGTACGCTCCTGGTTCACATTTTAAAACCTTGTTATAAAACTTGCTAAAGTGGCGCCACGTTGGCGATGGGGGAAATCCCAATGTGGGATGGCAAGGCAGTGCGGAAGCCCGTTGATGACATTTAAATCTATTTGAATGAGGTTTCCTTGGGTGGGGACCTCATTATGTCGGTGGGGGGGGGGAGATCAAGATCTCGCTGGCAAGAATCTTACTTCTGGTCTCTGGTGGGATTTTGCTATGGTGTGGTTAACGTCCACAGTGGACACAGGCGCAGAATCCTGCGTTCAAGTCTCAACGTGGCAATTGGGGAATTTGAATTCAGTTAATTAAATACATTTGGAATGAGAAGCTAGTGCCTCTCATGGTGACGATAAAACCTGCTGCCCTTACCCAGTCTAGCCTATATGTGACTCCTGACCCATCGCCATGTGATTGATTCTGAACTGCCTTCTGAAATAGCCTGTTCAGTCGTAGTAAAAATACACTGATCCGCACAGACTGTAGTGGCTCATGAAGGCGTTGCAGCATCACCCCCTCGACAGCAATTAGGGATAGGCAATAAAAATTGGTCGTATTGGCAAAGCCCGCACCCTGTGAATGAATAGAAAATGGAATGGCCATCATCTAATTGAACAGTTGAACAAGTTCAATGGGCAGAATGGCCTCCTTCTGTCCCTATGCTCCAAAATCTTGCATAGAGGATGGCGAGAATTCTTTCTCCTTCTGCTGCCGGTCATGTGAAATTGGGGACGCGATTATCACTGGTCTATTCATTCAAAACTCAGCTAATGTTCTGGGGACCCGCGTTCAAATCCCCGTCATGGCAACTGGTGGAATTTCATTCAGAAAAAAACGTTTGGAATTAAGAATTTACTGATGACCATGAAACCATTGTCTGAAAAACTCATCTGGTTCACTAATGTCCTTTAGGGAAGGAAATCTGCTGTCCTTACCTGGTCTGGCTGACATGCTTTTAAAGTTTATTTATTACTGTCACAAGTAGGCTTACATTAACACTTGCATGAAGTTACTGTGAAAATCTGTCCATAGGTCTCTGAAGGCAGAAAGGCAGGTAAATACGGTGGTGAAAAAGGCATATAGCACACTCGCCTTTATCAATCGGGTGGATTGCAAAAGCAGGGAAGTCATGTTGGAGTTGTATAGAACGTTGGTGAGGCCACAGCTGGAGTACCGTGTGCAGTTCTGGTCGCCACATTATAGGAAGGATGTGATTGTACTGGAGGGGGTGCAGAGGAGATTCACCAGGATGCTGCCTGGGATGGAACATTTAAGTTATGAAGAGAGGTTGGATAGGCTTGGGTTGTTTTCTCTGGAGCAGAGAAGACTGAGGGGGGACCTGATTGAGGTGTTCAAGATTATGAGGGGCATGGACAGGGTGAATAGGGCGCAGCTGTTCCTCTTAGTTGAAGGGTCAGTCACGAGGAGACACAAGTTAAAAGTGAGGGGTGGGACGTTTAGGGGGGAAAAGCATTTTTACACAGAGGGTGGTGACGGTCTGGAATGCGCTGCGTGGGAGGGTGATGGAGCCGGGATGCCTCACATCCTTTAAAAAGTACTTGGATGAGCACTTGGCGCGCCATAACATTCAAGGCTATGGGCCAAGTGCTGGCAAGTGGGATTAGGTGGGCAGGTCAGGGCCTTTCAAGTGTTGGTGCAGACTTGATGGGCCGAAGGGCCTCTTCTGCACTGTAGTATTCTGTGATTCTGTGACACGTGACTCCAGAGCCACAGCAATGTGGTTTACTCTTAACTGCCCTCTGAAATGGCCGAGCAAGCTATTCAATTCAGTTGCAATTAAGATAAGCAATAGATGCTGGCCTGTCCAGTGATGCCCACATCCCATTAACAAATCAAAAAACATCTCAAAGACAGTGCTGCACCCCCTCAGCACTGGCACTGCAAGTGTAGGTCCGGCTTATGTGCTGATGACCTGCTGCCTCAGAGGGGGTGCGAGTGTGGTCCTCAGAGGGTTAAGACAGGGAATAGCAAGCAGGTACATAACTGATATATCCTGCCAGGACTTGCAGGGGCTGCGAGTGAAAGGGAGAATCTTAGCCCTCTGCTGGGATGAATAAATTAAAATAAATCAATGGAATGCTTTGTTCGTTGTGCCTGGAGTCATTTATTTTCATTCACTTTTAACCATTCTCTCTTGGCAGAATCCTGCACAGAGTACATGCTATCTGTCTAGCCAGGCAGATCCAGAAATGTGGGTGGGAAATTAACTCGCATCATGTGCCAGCAGTTGTGGCCTGTTTTACACTGCATAGTCGATGAATTGTAGCTTGCTGTGCCCACTGCCCCCAGCAGTAACGTCAGTCTATGGGTGCTCACCTTGGCAGTAACGTCAGTCTATGGGTTCTTACCTTGTTGGCAAAACCAAGCACACTCGTGCCCCAAGGCTTCTACATGGTGAGGCACCAGTGTAGGTGGAACGCCATTAACCCCTGACACTCACCCTGGCAGTGCTGCGGGCTGGTACAGGGTATCGCCATGCTGGTTGGAGTTTTGTGGGGTGCCAATGTGAGCACTAAAGGACACAGTAATTACAGTGGAATGTACGAAGGGAGCATGGGAAAAAGTGTAAGCCCATTCGGCTGCATGAGCCTGTATCGTCTTCAATGAGCCTGTGCCGGTTTGTGGTCTGTACATGTCCGTATATGTTTAACTCGATGAGATCTATGAGTGTAACTACGTTTGTGTAAAATGTGTATCTGTGTATGTGTGTAGAACTGTGTATCTGTATCTTTCTGCCTGTGTAAAACTGTATATATGTGTATATAACTGTGTATTTGCGTGTGTAAAACACACAAATCTGCGTAAAAGTGTGTGTGTGTGTAAAGGTGCATGTATATCTGTGTAAAAGTGTGTGTATATCTGTGTGCCTGTGTAAAGCTGTGTATATCTGTGTAAAATTGTGTGTATTTGTGTTTATGTCAGTGTAAAAGTGTATATTTGTGTGCATGTCTGTATAAAGTGTTTATGTGTGTATATCTGTGTAAAAGTGTGTATATTTGTGTGTATGTCTGTGTAAAAGAGTGTATATTTGTATGTGTGTCTGTGTAAAATGTTTATGCATGTATATCTGTGTAAAAGTGTATGTATTTGTGTATGTCTCTGTAAAAGTGTGTATATTTGTGTGTGCCTGTGTAAAAGTGTGTATATTTGTGTGTGCCTGTGTAAAAGTGTGTATATTTGTGTGTATGTCTGTGTAAAAGAGTGTATATTTGTGTGTGCCTGTGTAAAAGTGTGTATATTTGTGTGTGCCTGTGTAAAAGTGTGTATATTTGTGTGTGCCTGTGTAAAAGAGTGTATATTTGTATGTGTGTCTGTGTAAAATGTTTATGCATGTATATCTGTGTAAAAGTGTGTATATTTGTGTGTGCCTGTGTAAAAGTGTGTATATTTGTGTGTGCCAGTGTAAAAGTGTGTATATTTGTGTGTGCCAGTGTAAAAGTGTGTATATTTGAGTGTGCCTGTGTAAAAGTGTGTATATTTGTGTGTGCCTGTGTAAAAGTGTGTATATTTGTGTGTATGTCTGTGTAAAAGTCCGTGGGCCCTATTTTACCATTTTGATCCTAAGTGCTGGGCGGACTTGAAACTGGGAGTGTTTCAGATCTGACTTTTAGACCCGTTTTCAGGCTCCCCCATACACACTCTGCCTGAAAAAATAGCAGCGATTCTGAATCGCGCTGCACAAGCCTGTGGGCGGGGCTTAACGCACCCGAAATCCTGCAGCTCCGATCGGCACCTCCAACTGCACATGTGCAGAAAAATGATAGAATGCTGCTTCCCTGCCACATCCTTCCCGGGCCGGATAATACCTTCCCCCGGCCCCCATAGACATTGCCCCACTCCCACAGCATTACTGACCCCCTGATCCCTCCACGCCCTCCGCCACCCAGACCAATTGTGGGCCCCTTCCCCCCTTCCCCATCACTGATCACAGGCAGAGTGCCATTGGACCCCCCCCCTCCCCCCACTGATCTCAAGCAGAGTGGCAATGGACCCCCCTTCACCCGCACGCAAATGCATTTAAATGGCCGTCACTCCCGTTTCGGGCGCGGTCCCGATTGCGGCTATTTTTGGGCCTTGGTAAAGGGAGAACCAGCGCGGAGGCAGGCACGGATCGCGGCACTCGCCTCACACCCGGCTTTACCAAGTTTTCGCGCCCAAAAACGGACACAACTTGATGGCAAAATCAGGCATGTATGTGTGTGTATCTGTGTGGAAAACTGTGTATTTGTGTGTGTGTGTGGAATGTTTCCACAAAATAACTCCAGGTGTGATCTCCCCGGCCGCTCCCGCCTCTCTCCCGCTGCAGCCAGGGTGTGGAATTTGGCACCCAGTCAAATCTCTGTTCACTGCAACAGGACCAGAAACTCCTGCCGGCCTGAAAGGAGGTAATATTCTGGCCTAAGTGTCATACAGCGAGAAAACCGGGGCGCTTGGCGCTGGTCTGCCTAGCACAGAGAGGATCACAATCCCACACTTAGTCATTTTCTCGGCGAGTTGTGTGGGCTCTGGGAGGGTAAGCCCAGGTGAACCCAGGCTGCAAAGTGCTCTGGCGCCCTTTTGGAAGGGCTACCCAATCTCACAGTGCACTAGGAACCCCCCCCCCCCTCCCCGCCCCCCCACCCACCCCGGCACAAAGGACATCAGGACCCCATCCCTCCCATTGGTGCCACGTTTCCCCATGTGTATGTGTCTGTGTAGAACTGTGCGTACCTGTGAGTAAGCCTGTGTGAAATTGTGTCTGTGTATATGCCTGTAAAATTATATGTGTGTCTGTGTAAGCTGTGTATCTGTGTCTGTGTAAAACTGTGTTTCTGTGTGTATGTGTCTTGTGTAAAACTGTGTATCTGTGTGTATGTGTCTGTGTAAACTGTGTATCTGTGTTTGTGTCTGTAAAACGATATGTTTGCTGTGTAAAACTGTATATGTGTGCGTAACTGTGTGTTATTTAATATTTGCACTCCAGAAAAAAGTAACACTGAAAGCCGGCAATTTGTTATAAAACAATAGAAAATGCTGGAAATACTCAGCAGTTCACATTGCTGTGGCTCTGGAGTCACATATAGATCAGACCAGGTAAGGACAGCCGATTTCCTTCCCTAAAGGACATTAGTGAACCAGATTCCCAACAATCGACAATGGTTTCATGGTCATCATAGAATCATACAATCCCTGTCTACATCAACAGGGACGAAGTAGAAAGGGTCGAGAGCTTCAAGTTTTTTGGTGTCCAGATCACCAACAATCTTTCCTGGTCCCCCCATGCCGACACTATAGTTAAGAAAGCCCATCAACTTTCTCAGAAGACTAAGGAAATTTGGCATGTCAGCTACGACTCTCACCAACTTTTACAGATGAACCATAGAAAGCATTCTTTCTGGTTGTATCACAGCTTGGTATGGCTCCTGCTCTGCCTCAAGACCGCAAGGAACTACAAAAGGTCGTGAATGTAGCCCAATCCATCACGCAAACCAGCCTCCCATCCATTGACTCTGTCTACACTTCCCGCTGCCTCGGCAAAGTAGCCAGCATAATTAAGGACCCCACACACCCCGGACATTCTCTCTTCCACCTTCTTCCTTCGGGAAAAAGATACATAAGTATCTCGGTTGGTCAGTTGAGTTCGTTGGTCACGTACCAACCGACTCAAGAACTGCTTCTTCCCTGCTGCTGTCAGACGTTTGAATGGACTTACCTTGCATTAAGTTGATCTTTTCCACACCCTAGCGATGACTGTAACACTACATTCTGCACTCTCTCCTTTCCTTCTCTATGAACGGTATGCTTTGTCTGTATAGCGCACAAGAAACAATACTTTTCACTGTATGTTAATACATGTGACAATAATAAATCAAATCTAATCTATGCTGAAGGAGGCCATTCGGTTCATCGGGTCTGCACTGACCACAATCCCACCAGACCCTATCCTGTTACCCCATGTATTTACTCTAGCTGCTGCCCCTGACACTAAGGGGCAATTTAGCATGGCCAATCCACCTAACCTGCACATCTTTGGAGTGTGGGAGGAAACCCATGCAGACACGGGGAAAAATGCGCAAACTCCATACAGACAGTGGACCGAGGCCAGAATCGAACCTGGGTCCCTGGCGCTGTGAGCCAGCAGTACTAACCACTGTGCCACCCCAACAGCAGACTTTTAATTTCAGATTTTTATTGAATTCAAATTTCACCATCTGCCATGGTGGGATTTGAACCCAGGTCCCAAAGCATTAATCTGGGTTTCTGGCTTACTAGCCCAGCGACAATATCACTGCGTCACTGCCTCGCTGCCCTAGGTCACCATGCTGAGCTGGTCTTCATGGATCGCACCGTGCTGCTGGGCCCACAGACCCTCCCGTGTCACCGTCTCAGCTCAGTACTGTGCCTGGGGTTGGGGAGTACAGAGCTCCCCTTCTTCCCACCTCTCCAGTACCGCACGCCAATGTCTATCTGGACAGCACTACAGTCACCTTGACAAAGGTCTGAGGTTCAGGCTAGGGTGGAGTGCAAGGTGAGGCCGGGACCAGGCTGAGGCCGGGACCAGGGTGAGGCCGGGACCAGGGTGAGGCCGGGACCAGGGTGAGGCCGGGACCAGGGTGAGGCCGGGACCAGGGTGAGGGGGTGGGTAGGGTGAGGGATCACTACGGCAGGCAGAGAGCAAGGAGGTGGATGAGGCAGATGAACTATGGAAGGCAGAGGGAGACCGAGGGAGGGAATCATAGAATCCTATAGCGCAGAGGGAGGCCATTCGGCCCGTAGACTCTGCACCTGGCCCATTCCGCAGGCTCAGTCGGCTTTCCGTTAACACCCAAGTGCGGGGCCATTTGCCATCTTGGACAACCAGGCTGAGTTGTAGGTGGATGGGGTGACATCAGGAACCAGCCCAATGCTGATGTCCAGGCAGGAGTCGCTGGGCTGAGACCGAGAGTGGAGAAAACCGGATCACCGACCGTCATTCCTTGGACTGAGGGCGGTTTCAGCGTTTTGATTTGATTTGATTTATTATTGTCACATGTATTAACATACAGTGAAAAGTATTGTTTCTTGCACGCTATACAGACAAAACATACCGTTCATAGAGAAGGAAAGGAGAGAGTGCAGAATGTAGTGTTACAGCCATAGCGAGGGAGTAGAGAAAGATCAACTTAATGCAAGATAAGTCCATTCAAAAGTCTGACAGCAGCAGGGAAGAAGCAGTTCTTCAGTCGGTTGGTACGTGACCTCAGACTTTTGTATCTTTTTCCTGACGGAAGTAGGTGGAAGAGAGAATGTCCGGAGCGCGTGGGGTCCTTAATTATGCTGGCTGCTTTTCCGAGGCAGCGGGAAGTGTAGACAGAGTCAATGGATTGAAGGCTGGTTTGCGTGATGGATTGGGCTACATTCATGACCTTTTGTAGTTACTTGCAGTCTTAGGCAGAGCAGGAGCCAAACCAAGCTGTGATACAACCAGAAAAAGTGCTTTCCATGGTGCATCTGTAAACGTTGGTGAGAGTCGTAGCTGACATGCCAAATTTCCTTAGTCTTCTGAGAAAGTAGAGGCGTTGATGGGCTTTCTTAACTATAATGTCGGCATTGGGGGACCAGGACAGGTTGTTGGTGATCTGGACACCTAAAAACATGAAGCTCTCGACCCTTTCTACTTTGTCCCTGTTGATGTAGACAGGGGCACATTCTCCTTTACGCTTCCTGAAGTCGATGACAATCTCCTTCGTTTTGTTGACGTTGAGGGAGAGGTTATTGTTGCCGCACCAGTTCACCAGATTCTCTATCTCATTCCTGTACTCTGTCTCATCATTGTTTGCGATCCGACTCATTACGGTGGTATCGTCAGCAAACTTTAAAATCAAATTGGAGGGGAATTTGGCCACACAGTTATAAGAGTATAAGGAATATAGTATGGGGCTGAGAACACAGCCTTGTGGGGCACTGGTGTTGAGGCTGATTGTGGAGGAGGTGTTGTTGCCTATCCTTACTGATTGTGGTCTGTGAGTTAGAAAGTTCAGGAACCAGTTGCAGAGGGAGGAGCCGAGGCCCAGGCCATGGAGTTTGGAGATGAATTTCGTAGGAATAATGGTGTTGAAGGCTGAGCTGTAGTCAATAAATAGGAGTCTGACATAGGTGTCCTTGTTATCTAGGTGTTCTCGGGTTGAGTGCAGGGCCAGGGAAATGGCGTCTGCTGTGGACCTGTTGCAGCGGTAGGCAAACTGAAGTGGATCCAGGCAGTCCGGAAGGCTGGGATTGATTCGTGCCATGACTAGCATTTCGAAGCACTTCAAAATGATGGATGTCAGAACCACCGGACGATAGTCATTAAGGCACATTGCTTGGCTTTTCTTTGGTACCGGGATGATGGTCATCTTCTTGAAGCAGATAGGGACCTCAGATTGTTGTAAAGAGAGATTGAAGATGTCTGTGAATACCCTCACCAGCTGATCCACACAGGATCTGAGTGCTCGTCCCGGTACTGTGCTTTCCGTGGGTTGACCTTTGAGAAAGCTGCTCTGACATCTGCAATGGTGACCCCAGATACAGATTCATTCAGGGCTCCCAGGGTGGAGGGCGTGCTCTCGCTGACCTCTTGCTCAAAACGGGCACAGAATGCATTGAGCTCATTAGGGAGGGGTGCATTGGAGCCGGCGATTTTACATTCCTACAGTTGCCTCCCATTTTTGTTTTGATGGATGTCCAAAAGTAGCCCAACACCTGAATTTCATCTTCTGATAAAGGGCTGGCAAGATTTGAGTCAAAAGTTCCCGATGATAATGATTAAGTATCCAATTAGTGGGGATGGTTGAGGGATGAATGTTGGCCAGGACACTGACAAGAGCATCCCTGCTCCTCAAAGTAGTGCGGTAGGATCTTTTACATCCAACTGAGGTGGGTGGATGGAGGCCTCGATTTAACACTCCATGTCAAGAAGGCACCTTTGACAGTGCAGCACTCCCTCGGGGCTGCACTGGAGTTTCAGCCTAGATTTTGTGCTCAAATCTCTGGAGTGGAACTTCACCCCACAACCAATGGGGCGGCACGGTGGCACAGTGATTAGCACTGCTGCCTCACAGCGCCAGGGACCCAGGTTCGATTCCTGGCTTGGGTGACTGTCTATGCGGAGTCTGCCTGTTCTTCTTTTTGGGTGCCACGGTGGCACAGTGGTTAGCACTGCTGCCTCACAGCGTCAGGGACCTGGGTTCGATTCCCAGCTTGGGTCATTGACTGTGTGGAGTTTGCATTTTCTCCCCGTGTCTGTGTGGGTTTCCTCCGGGTGCTCCAGTTTCCTCCCACACTTCGAAAGATGTGCGGGTTAGGTTGATCGCCATGTTAAATTTCCCCTTAGTGTCAGGGGGACTAGCTCGGGTAAATACATGGGGCTACGGGAAGATTAGCAGGGTAAAATAAGTGGGGTTATGGGGATAGAGTGGGATGGTTGTCGGTGCAGGCTCAATGGGCCAAATGGCCTCATTCTGTACTGAAGGAATTCTGTGATTTTATTCCATGATTCTATTGGACAAAACTTTCCCATTCCCGCCCGCCATGGGAATCGTAGCAGGTGGGACGCGGAGGCCGTTGACTTCAGGCGGGATTTTCTGACCTTGGGTTGAGATAAAATCCTGTCCATTGTCTCAGAGACCAACGCATACTTTCGAATTAGCTGCCCCCACCATGCATCCCGTCCCCTCTCCCCATCCCCCCCCCCTGCCCCTCCCCACCCAATAAAAGCCTACGAAGCCCAGGGTAACTCTTTGCATTAACTGAGGAGAAGTCCAGTCACATCCAAAGCAGGAAGCAAAAAAACTTGTCCTGTGAAGAAACTCAATTATTGCGACCAATTCTCACAATGGGAACTGGCATCTTTCCATCTTGGGTCTGCTGGTCAGTGGTTTCTTTGAAAAAAAACTTGGCACCAAATATTAGTGTCATGTAAGACATTCCAAGAGATGGGAAATTCTACACAGCATTGCAAAATCCGGGGAAGCACAATGCTGCTGGAATCCCCAACAGTAGACTTTGATTGACACATATATTGAATGTTGGGAATCTGCTAAAGTGGGGTTTTCCAGGCTGAGAACAATAGCTCTTTTGTGTGTAAGTGTGGTTACGATAAGACCTACCTTCCTCTCAGTATCAACGTGCCAAAACTGTGAATGTTGAATTGTAATTACTGTTGATTGATTGGTTGCGTGGGGCATTCCTAGATTTTATTACTACAGCTGCCTCCTATTTTTTTTAGATGGAGGTCCAAAAATAGCCCGACCACTTGATTCCCATCTTCCGATAAAAGACTGGCAAGATTTGAGTCAAGCGTTTCCAAGTTTCTTTCAACCAATCCACAGGGATGTGGGCGTTGGTGACCACGCCACCAATTATTGTCCAATCCGGCAGGCGACTCCATTTCAGAGGCAAGTGGAGAGTCAGACACAGTCCAGGTGGGCCTGGAGTCACGTTTATAGGCTGGGCTGGGAGAAGCGGATGGGCTTCTAAAACACACTCCTTTTGGTGCTCCTTCTACGTTCTACGTGTGGGGCGGCTCATGGCACAGTGGTTAGCATTGCTGCTTCACAGTGCCAGGGACCCGGGTTCGATTCCCAGTCTGGGTCACTGTCTGTGCGGTGTCTGCGCGTTCTCCCCATGTCTGCGTGGGTTCCTCCGGGTGCTCCAGTTTCCTCCCACAGTCTGAAAGATGTGCTGTTCGGGTGCATTGGCCGTGCTAAATTCTCCCTCAGTGTACCCGAACAGGCGCCGGAGTGTGGCAATTAGGGGATTTCCACACTAACTTCATTGCAGTGTGAATGTAAGCTTACTTGTAACGAGTTAATACTTTAAAAGTAATTATTTTACTTTTACTTATTTACCAACATTCCAGCATTGTCCCAGAATCTCCAGCCATTAAAGGCCATTAGATATAGGAGCAGAATTAGGCCATTCGGCCCATCGAGTCTGCTCCGCCATTCAATCATGGCTGATTCTCACCCCCATTCCTAGAAATCATAGAAACCCTACAGTGCAGAAGGAGGCCATTTGGCCCATCGAGTCTGCACCGACCACAATCCCACCCAGGCCCTACCCCCACATATTTACCCGCTAATCCCTCTAACCTACGCATTTTGGGATTCTAAGGGGCAATTTTTAACCTGGCCAATCAACCTAACCTGCACATCTTTGGACATCTCCTGCCTTCTCCCTGTAACCCTTGATCCCCTTATTGATCAAGAACCTATCTATCTCTGACTTAAAGACACTTAATGACTTGGCCTCCACAGACCTCTGAGGCAATGTGTTCCACAGATTCCCCACCCTCTGGCTGAAGAAATTCCTCCTCATCAGTATCCGCTGATCACTGTGGTAGGCAAGAAACAGGAGATATTAAAACAAGTTTAAAGTTTAGTTTAATAGTGACATAAATGGGCTTACATTAACACTGCAATGAAGTCACTGTGAAAATCCCCTAGTTGCCACATTCCAGCACCTGTTCAGGTTCACTGAGGGATAATTTAGCATGGCTAATGCACCAAACCCGCACATCTTTGGAGTGTGGGAGGAAGCCGGAGCACCCCGAGGAAACCCACGCAGACACGGGGAGAACGTGCAGACTCAGCATAGATAGTGACCCAAGATGGGAATTGAACCGGCGCTGTGAGGCAGCAGTGCTAACCATTGTGCCACCGGGCTGATCCATAAAGTCACCGCGCAGTCAACAAAACCGTGTTTTTTAAACCATGTTCTTTTGTTTATCAGTCATAAAACAATTAGCGATGGAGCGGAAAAGTGTTTGACTGGAAATGAGTTCGAGCCCGGCCAAGAATTCATCCGAGCAAAACTGGCAATCCCCAGGTTCACACAATTTGGCCGAGGGCCTTGACTGACTAGGCCGCAGACTCCTGACAGGATTTGAGACGATGAATTTGGCATTCAGTTCCCTGAGGCTCATTGTACCCATTGCTGATATGGGGAAGAATCCAGAAAACCTTTTGAATGATCCCAAATTGAATGTCAGATTGAGAACTAGAGGCAGGTTTTGATTTGATTTATTATTGTCGCATGTATTGGTATACAGTGAAAAATATTGTTTCTTGTTCACTAAACAGACAAAGCATACTGTTCATAGAGAAGGTAAGGAGAGAGTGCAGGGCCTGATTTTACCAAAACTTCGCACCCATTTTCGGGTGCCAAATCGCGGTAAAGTTGGGCGTCGGGCCTATACCGCGATCTGCACCCGATTCCGAGCAGATCGCGCCTTTACCGACACCTGATTCGGACGCGGGTCCGGCCCGTGCCCGAATCGGGGGGCCCGACGATTTAAATGCATTAGCATGCATTTAAATCGACTTAATGAACCGCGCGCCCAACTCTACCGCCAAATCCCACTTTACCGTCTTCTGGCCCGATCCGCGTCCGCGCTGTTACCGACCTGCAAAATAAAAGTCTGAAGTCGCCGCTGCAGCCTCCGAAGAGCGGGGTCAGAGACTGCAATGGCTCTCTGACCCAGGTCATCCTCTGGTCGGGGTGGGAGGGGGGCTGGGAGGAGGAGAGGGGGTGTGACGCCTCATCCCCTGGGGGGAGGGAGGGGAGGGGGTGTGACCAATCATCCCCGGGGGGGGGGGGGGGGGGGGGTGGAGAGGGGGGGTGATGTCTCATCCCTTGGGGGGGGGTGGAGTGGGAGGGGAGGGGGTGTGACCGATCATCCCCTGGGGTGGGGAGGGGAGGAGAGGGGGTGTGACGTCTCATCCTCTGGTCGGGGGGGTTCCGCTGCCTGTCTGCGGCCGATCCCTCCTGGCACCATCACTGGTACACTACCAGCCACAGATTACTCTTCCCTGCAGGTCCGACAGAGCGAGAGAGATGGCTGCGGCTGGTAGTGTACCAGTGATGGTGCCAGGAGGGATCGGCCGCAGACACGCAGCGGAACCCCCCCCGACCAGAGGATGAGATGTCACACCCCCTCTCCACCCCCCCTCACCCCCCAGGGGATGATCGGTCACACCCCCACCCCCTCCCTCGCCCCCCCCCCACTGGCCCCCAACCAGAGGATGACCGTCAGAGAGCCACTCTCTCCGCTTTCTGCTTTTTTTTTCGTGCCCGGGCGCGCTCTGTCAGATTTTTTTCCAACTGCGTATGCGCAGTTCAGAGCTCCGATCGGTCCGCCAGCGCTAAGCCCCGCCCACAGCGCGGATCGGGCCGGAGCCGGCAAAACGCATATGGGCGCGCTGGAAAGAGGATTCCAGGTGCGGATCTGTTTGACGCCCAGATCCGGCACTTAGACTCAAAATAGTAAAACTCCCCCGCAGTGTTACAGTCATAGCTAGGGTGTAGAGAAAGATCAACTTAATGCAAGGTAGGTCCATTCAAAAGTCTGATGGCAGCAGGGAAGAACTCAGACTTTTGTATCTTTTTCCCGAAAGAAGAAGGTGGAAGAGAGAATGTCCGGGGCACGTGGGGTCCTTAATTATGCTGGCTGCTTTTCCGAGGCAGCGGGAAGTGTAGACAGAGTCAATGGATGGGAGGCTGGTTTGCGTGATGGACTGGGCTACATTCCCAACCTTTTGTAGTTTCTTGCGGTCTTGGGCAGAGCAGGAGCCATACCAAGCTGTGACACAACCAGAAAGAATACTTTCTATGGTGCATCTGTAAAAGTTGGTGAGAGTCATAGCTGACATGCCCAATTTCCTTCGTCTCCTGAGAAAGTAGAGGCGTTGGTGGGCTTTCTTAACTATAGTGTCAGCACGGTTGGGGGGGGGGGACCAGGACAGGTTGTTGGTGATTTGGACACCTAAAAACTTGAAGCTCTCAACCCTTTTTACTTTGTCCCCATTGATATAGACAGGGGAATGTTCTCCTTTACGCTTTCTGAAGTCGATGACAATCTCCTTCATTTTGTTGACATTGAGGGAGAGGTTATTGTTGAGGCACCAGTTCACCAGATTCTCTATCTCATTCCTGTACTCTGTCTCATCATTGTTTGAGATCTGACCCACTACGGTGGTGTCATCAGCAAAAATCAGCCAATAGATTGAAAGTGAATTTGGATGGATTGCAGAAAGATTAGAGATTTTGAGGGACATGGACAGAGTGGATAGTCAGAAGCTTTTTCCCAGGGTGGAAGAGTCAATTACTAGGGGGCACAGGTTTAAGGTGCGAGGGGCAACGTTTAAAGGAGATGTACGAGGCAAGTTTTTCACACAGAGGGTGGTGGTGCCTGGAACTCGCTGCTGGGAGAGGTAGTGGAAGTAGATATGGTAGTGAGTTTTAAGGGGCATCTGGACAAATACAAGAATAGGATGGCAATGGAGGGATATGGTCCCCGGAAAGGTAGGGGGTTTTAGTTAAGCCAGGCAGCATGGTTGGCGCAGGCGTGGAGGGCCGAAGGGCCTGTTCCTGTGCTGTAATTTTCTTTGTTCTTTGAAAGTGATTGCCTTACTTCTCCCGAGTCATGTTCCAGGATGTTTCCATTAGACATCCTGCTATTTTGCCACCCTTTGGGAAGGAAGATGGCTGGCTGGCTAGATTTGAGCAACTCTAACCACTGTTCCCATCTCTGAGGCTGTGGAAGCAAAACTGGGCACCATTCTCAGACTGAGACTGGTGACTTTCTTTAGCTCTATTGAGCTCACACGGACACAGAAACACACACACACAGACACACAGACACACACACACACACACACTGTAAAGATGATGAATGGCGGTGGACAATTAAACAATTCACTGGAGGAGGAGACTCCACAAATATTCCCATCCTCAATGATGGAGGAGCACAGCACATCAGTGCAGAAGATAAGGCTTGAAGAATCTGCAGCAATCTTCAGCCAGAAATGCCGAGTGGATGATCCATCTCTGCCTCCTCCAGTGGTCCCAACATCTCAGTCTCCAGCCAATTCGATTCACTCCGCGTGATATCAAGAAACGGTTGGAGTACTGGATTCTTCAAAGGCAATGGGCCCTGATAACATGATGTGGAGATGCCGGCGTTGGACTGGGGTAAACACAGTAAGAAGTTTAACAACACCAGGTTAAAGTCCAACAGGTTTATTTGGTAGCAAAAGCCACACAAAAAGCCACACAAAAGCCACTCGAAAGCTTGTGTGGCTTTTGCTACCAAATAAACCTGTTGGACTTTAACCTGGTGTTGTTAAACTTCTTACCCTGATAACATTCCAGCAATAGTACTGAAGACTTGTGCTCCAGAACTTGCCGCTCCCCTAGCCAAGCTCTTCCAGTACAGTTACAACACTGGCATCTACCCGACAATGTGGAAAATTGCCCAGGTATGTCCTGTAGACAAAAAGCAGGAAAAATCCAATCCAGCCAATTACTGCCCAATCAGTGTACTCTCGATCATCAGTAAAGTGATGGAAGGGGTCATCAACAGCGCTATCAAGCAGCACCTGCTCAGCAATAACCTGCTCAGTGACGCTCAGTTTGGGTTTCGCCGGTCACTCAGCTCCTGACCGCATCACAGCCTTGGTTCAAACATGGACAAAAGAGCTGAATTCCACAGGTGAGGTGAGAGTGACGGCCCTTGATATCATGGCCACGTTCGACCGAGTGTGGCATCAAGGAGCCCGAGCGAAACTGGAATCAATGGGCATCAGGGGACAAACACTCTGCTGGTTGGAGTCATACCTGGTACACAGGAAGATGGTTGTGGTTGTGGAGAGTCAGTCACCTCAGCTCCAGGACATCTCTGCAGGAGTCCCTCAGGGTAGTGTCCTAGGCCCAACAATCTTCAGTGGCTTCCCTTGTATTCACTACATTGAATACTATTCCATTGTGAGACACTATTGCTGGAATTTTACTGATTCTGGGGTGGGCGAGGCTCGCGGAACGGCATTCTCTGTTGGCCTCGGGCAGGATCTTACGAGCCTCAGGCGGGTGAGGCGGTAAAATTCCGGCATATGACTTCAGCTATTCCATGGGTGGAAAAACATTGGTGTAATTTTTCAGTACTAGCATGCGATGGGCGGCACGGTGGCACAGTGGTTAGCACTGCTACCTCACAGCGCCAGGAACCCGGGTTCAATTCTGGTCTTGGGTCACTGTGCGGAGTCTGCACATTCTCCCCGTGTCTGCATGGGTTTCCTCTGGGTGCTCCGGTTTTCCCCCACAGTCCAAAAGATGTGTGGGCTAGGTGCATTGGCCATGCTAAATTGCCCCTTTGCGTCAGGGGGATTAGGAGGGTAAATATGTGGGGATAAGGAGATGGGTTCTGGGTGGGATTGTTGACGGTGCAGGCTGGATGGGCCGAATGGCCTCCTTCTGCAGTGTAGATTCTATGATTCTAAGAGACTTCACCTCAAAAATATCCATCCACTTTGTATCAACAATGAGCAGAAACATGGTGCCCATAAATGCATCAACATATTCAATATAGACTCATACCCAGGCTGGCCAGACCATTCCCAAGGGTGCAGAGGGACTGCAGCAGACAATCTGTGCTGCTATTGGCATTGTTCACAGTGCTTGACTGGGCTCTCAATGTTGGCATCAATGCCATGCTGGTGAGCATGTTCATCGTAGATATACCCAGATGAGCGCTGTGTAATTCCATTAGAAGCAGCTCACTGCCTGGTACAGGGATGACTACTCTTGCTCCCCAGACTCTGATGCCATCCTGGCAACTCAACTCATCCTTGCGGGTAGCAAATGGTTTCATTTCTTCAGAAACTGGCTCATTGGCCCAATCTGTAAGTATCTTGTGTCTCAGTTCAGACGGAAGTGGATCCGACTGGCCCAGTACCTGATTTGCTTTGCCGAGACTGGCAACGTGTCCAAAACATTCAACACCATGACAATTTCCTGTGGTACTGGAGCAACTGTAAACATTTTCTAGTAAAGGCAGGTGGCACAGTGGTTAGCACTGCTGCCTCACAGTGCCAGGGACCTGGGTTCGAATCCCGGCTTGGGTCACTGTCTGTGCGGAGTTTGCACGTTCTCCCCGTGTCTGCGTGGGTTTCCTCCGGGTGCTCCGGTTTCCTCGCACAGTCCGAAAGATGTGTGAGTTAGGTTGATTGGCCATGCTAAATTACCCTTTAGCGTCAGAGGGATTAGCTAGGGTAAATGCATGGGTTTGTGGGGATGGGGCCTGGGTGGGATTGTGGTCGGTGTAGACTCGATGGGCTGACTGATTCTATAAAGTGCATCCACATTTGGTATGTGCGTTCCAGGTCAGTGCTTGAATGTATATACGTACTTGAACAGAATGAATGCCCAATGTTCAATTCTTGCCAATGTAATTGGCGGAATAGCCTTGTTTTCTTTAAAAAGACCCTAGAATAGCTTGTGGGTAGAAATGATGATACCATATAAGCGTTGGTGGAATTTCTTGACATCAAAACTCTTGATAATCCTTCTTTCTCAATTTGTGAGTAGCTTTTTTCTGCCTCTGAGAGGTTCCTTGAGACATAGCCTATTGGCTTTTCACATCCGTATTTCATCTCATTGGTCAACACTGCACCAATGCCATATGGAGAGGCATTGCAGATCAAGACCAGTTCCTTGGATGGGTCGAAATGTATTAACAAGTTTGGAGAATACAGCAATTGCTTTCTTTACTCGTTGAAAGCCACACAGTCGTAGGTTAATCACACGGTCATATTTCCTCTGTACAATCTATTACCTGTACCTGTACTACATGAGCTTACTCTCATTTCTCTATACCTAATCCCAACATCTTCTATTAATCTATTCTCTCCCCTGTGTTTCCCTCACTTCCTCTTAAATGTGTCTAAATGGACAGCAAGGTGGCACAGTGGTTAGCACTGCTGCCTCACAGCACCAGGGACCCGGGTTCAATTCCCGGCTTGGGTCACTGTCTGTGTGGAGTCTGCACGTTCTTCCCGTGTCTGCGCGGGATTCCTCCGGGTGCTCTGGTTTCCTCCCACAGTCCGAAAGGGTTAGGTGCATTGGTCATGGTAAATTGCCCCTGAGTGTCAGGTTGGTGAGCTCGGGTAAACGCATGGGGTTATGGGGATAGGGCCTGGGTGGGATTGTGGTCGGTGCAGACGCGACGGGCAGAATGGCCTCCTTCTGCACTGTAGGGAATTCTATGATTATTGACCTCCACAACACTCCCTGTGGCAGCAGTTTAACCCGTGAACCAATATCTGTATCACGCTCACTTCCAACTGCATGCTGCATTATTATACCACAAAAAAAAGGACCTCTGAGAGCTGTTATGCGACTAATTAAAAAAAAGAGATAACGAACCTTGTACATCTCCGCACAGCATAACACCGGAGTGTGGATAGGGTCAATGCAGGTTTTCCCCAGTGTTTGCTAAGTATTTGAAGGGAAAAAGAGGTCTGATTTTGAGTGTCAGTAGTTTGGCACTCCTTAGAAAGAGAAAAATAAGCTCAATTCCTTGGGGGAACTGCCCTCGTTAAAAAAGGAAATGAATCCATCTACGAAAGGAGTTAAGAAAGGAACTGAGAAATTCCGTCTTGCCAGGAATGTACATTTTTGTCCCTTGAACAAGACCTGGAAAGGTTAAGGAGGTGAGCTTTGAATGGGAGAGTCGTACGGCCCCGTGTTTACACTGCAAGACCCGATGAGAGTTGCAAACCTTTTGTAACATGCACAACAAGCTAACATTTGCTTTTGCCGGTTCTGGTAATGTATTAGCTAATGTAAATAAGGGACATTCTGTATTGATTTAGAGGATGCATATGAATATTTACTCAGTCTACTGTCCAGAGTACGGTGCTAAAAACCTACACGCTGTCCCTTACAACTCTTTAACTTCGGACCACGACTAACGGCAATCTATCTCAGGCTAAAATAAACCAGACTTGACAGAAAACCTGTCCTCTCCTCAGCAGTTAACTGTTCTCACAGGCCACTGAATTGCTCTTTTGTAATACTAGGTGTCGACTTGGAGATAAATGAGCCAGGATCATGTCTTCTTTTACAAAAAGATACAGTTTAAGGGAATCTTTTCTCTCCAAGGATATCTCCCCATCTGGAGCTCTTTAGGAATTTAAGCTGAGTACTCCAGGCCTCCTGTTAAAGGGTTCTCGCTGTCAGGACCCCTTATCGTGATGGAGTCTTTCTCATTCTGCATTCGTTCATGCAACGTGCGTGTCATGGGGTTGGGGGGGGGATGAAAACTATTGCTCATCCCCAGTTGCTCTCAGAAGGGAGCCATGCCAGCTGAATGGGTTACTAGGTGGCACAGTGCTTAGCATTGCTGCCTCACAGCACCAGAGACCTGGATTCGATTACCGGCTTGGGTCACTGCCTGTGTGGAGTTTGCATGTTTTCCCCGTGTCTGCGTGGGTTTCCTCCGGGTGTTCCGGTTTCCTCCCACAGTCCAAAGATAAGACCATGAGAATTAGGCCACTCGGCCCATCGAGTCTGCTCCGCCATTCAATCATGCTGATTTTTATCTCATCCCCATTCTGCTGCCTTTTCCCCATAACCCCAGATCCCCTTATTAATCAAGAACTTATCTATTTCTGTCTCAATGAGCTGGCCTCCACAGCCTTCTGCGGCAAAGAGTTCCACAGATTCACCACTCTCTGGCTGAAGAAATTCCTCCTCATCTCTGTTTTAAAGGATCGTCCCTTTAGCCTGAGGTTGTGCCCTCTGGTTCCAATGTGTGGGTTAGGTTGATTGGCCAAGGTAAATTGCCCCTGACTGTCAGGGGGACCGGCTAGGGCTACAGGGATAGGGGCTGGGTGGGATTGTGGTCAGTGCAGACTCGATGGGCCGAATGGCCTCCTTCTGCACTGTAGTGATTCTATGATTCTGTGAATCAGAGCACAGGGTGGCGAGGTGGCACAATGGTTGGCACTACTGCCTCACAAAGCCAGGGACCCGGGTTTGATTCGCGGCTTGGGTCACTGTCTGTGTGGAGTTTGTACATTTTTCCCGTGTCTGTGTGGGTTTCCTCCGGGTGCTCCGGTTTCCTCCCATAGTCTGAAAGATGTGCTTGGTTAGGTACATTGATTGGAACAGGTGCTGGAGTGTGGCGACTAGGGGAATTTCACAGTAACTTCATTGCAGTGTTAATGTAAACCTTACTTATGACAAATGAATAAACTTTAAAGTTTTTGAAGAAAACTTTTCGGAGGAAACCGTGCCAGTGTTAGACTGGAGTTTTATACAGTCAAATAGACAGAGAGTCGTGGTGGAAGGGTGTTTTTCAGAATGGAGATCTGTAGCTAGTGGTGTTCCACAGGGGTCAGTGCTGGGACCTGTGTTATTTGTAGTATTCATAAATGATCTGGAGGAAAATGTGGGTGGTCTGATTAGTATGTTTGCACATGACACGAAGATTGGCAGAGTTGCAGATAGTGCCGGGGATTGTCAGAGGATACAACAGGATATAGATAGATTGGAGAATTGGGCACAGAAATGACAGATGGAGTTTGATCCGGACAAATGCGAGGTGATGCATTTTGGAGGATCAAATTCAGGGTGAATTATACAGTAAATGCCAGAACCCTTCGGAGCACTGATATAAAGAGGGATCTGAGCGTACAGGTCCATAGTTCCCTAAAAGCGGCAACACAGGTGGATAAGGTGGTCAAGAAGACATACAGCATGCTTGCCTTCATCAGCCGGGGCATCGAGTATAAAAGTTGGCAAGTTATGTTACAACAGTATAAAACTTTATTGAGGCCGCATTTGGAATAATGTGTGCAGTTCTGGTCATGTGGAAGCTTCGGAGAGAGTGCAAAGAAGGTTCACCAGGGTGTTGCCGGGTCTCGAGGGTGTTGGTTATGAGGAGAGGTTGAATAAACTAGGATTGTTTTCACTGGAAAGAGGAAGGCTGAGGGGAGACCAGATAGAGGTCGACAAAATTATGAGAGGGTGGATAGTCAGAGGCTTTTTCTCAGGGTGGAAGTGTCAATTATAAGGGGGCACAGGTTCAAGGTGGGAGGGAGAAAGGTTAAGGGGGAATGTGCGGGGGAAGGTTTTCACGCAGAGAGTGGTGGGTGCCTGGAATGCGCTGCCAGAGGGACGCAGGCACGTTAGCAGCATTCAACGCATATCTTGACAGACACATGAACAGGATGTGAACAGAGGGATAGAAGCCACGTCTGGGTGCAGGCTTGATGGGCCGAAAGGCCTGTTCCTGTGCTCGATTGTTCTTTGTTCTTTGACTTATGACCTGAATGACACCATCATATTTCACACTTGAATTAGGCCCTCACCTGTCTGGAAAAAGGGCCCCAAACCAGGCTTAACCATGCTGGCAAAAATGGTGAGCGTGTTTGCGGTAACACTGTGTCGCCATTTTGACTGCCACCCTCAAGCTGCTGTGTGGTTGTGCATTGTGGGGGGTGGGGGGGATGGGGGGGCGGGGCTGTCAAAGGGGCTAGGATGTCTCTTGTTCTAAACCCTAACCCGAGCTCCACCAATTCTCATCTCCTTAGAGGCGGCTTGCTTCTTAGGCAATCATTAAGGTTGGCTGGCCTAGCCAGCTAGGTGACAATGCACTCAGAACACCTTTAGTGCCAGTATGTCGCATGTTTCAGCCTGTAAAAACATCAAACTTTAGTCACAGTTAATTAATATTCTGTTACATTCACATTTGAGAGATTAAATCAGTTAGGATTATATTCACTGGAGTTTAGAAGATTGAGAGAGGATCTCATAGAAACTTATAAAATTCTAACAGAGTTAGACCGGGTAGATTCAGAAAGAATGTTCCCGATGGTGGGGGAGTCCAGAACTAGGGGTCATAGTTTGAGGATAAGAACATAAGAACATAAAGAAATAGGAGCAGGAGTAGGCCATCTAGCCCCTCGAGCCTGCCCCGCCATTCAATAAGATCATGGCTGATCTGACGTGGATCAGTACCACTTACCCGCCTGATCCCCATAACCCTTAATTCCCTTACCGATCAGGAATCCATCCATCCGCGCTTTAAACATATTCAGCGAGGTAGCCTCCACCACCTCAGTGGGCAGAGAATTCCAGAGATTCACCACCCTCTGGGAGAAGAAGTTCCTCCTCAACTCTGTCTTAAACCGACCCCCCTTTATTTTGAGGCTGTGTCCTCTAGTTTTAACTTCCTTACTAAGTGGAAAGAATCTCTCCGCCTCCACCCTATCCAGCCCCCGCATTATCTTATAAGTCTCCATAAGATCCCCCCTCATCCTTCTAAACTCCAACGAGTACAAACCCAATCTCCTCAGCCTCTCCTCATAATCCAAACCCCTCATCTCCGGTATCAACCTGGTGAACCTTCTCTGCACTCCCTCCAATGCCAATATATCCTTCCTCATATAAGGGGACCAATACTGCACACAGTATTCCAGCTGCGGCCTCACCAATGCCCTGTACAGGTGCATCAAGACATCCCTGCTTTTATATTCTATCCCCCTCACAATATAGGCCAACATCCCATTTGCCTTCTAGATCACCTGTTGTACCTGCAGACTGGGCTTTTGCGTCTGATGCACAAGGATCCCCAGGTCCCTTTGCACGGTAGCATGTTTTAATTTGTTTCCATTGAGATAGGGGTAAACCTTTTAGGACTGAGGTGAGGAGAAGTTTTTTCACCCAGAGGGTGGTGAATGTGTGGAATTCACTACCACAGAATGTAGTTGAGGCCAAAACGTTTTGTGCATGATTCTACCGGCCATTCACGCCACGCTCCCACTGCAGCGAGGTCGGAGAATTTGGTGGCCAGCCAAATCTCTGTTCACTGCAGCGGGACTGGAAAATCCCACTGGTGTGAGTGGTGATAAGATTCCGGACAGTACGATTTCATGAAGGAGTTAGATATAGTTCATGGAGCGAAGGGGATCAAAGGATATGGGGGGGAGGGGAGATCAGGATATTGAATTTGATGATCACTCATAATGACTGGTGGATCAGTCTTGGAGGGCTGAATGGCCTACTCCTGCTTCTAATTTCTATGTTTCTATGCGTTGCTTGTTAATATAAGTACATAACAAAATAAAAAGGACTTGTTTCCAACGTCTCCTGCTTTGTTTTCAGATATTTGGCACCTGTGATTCTCCTTCTGTTCTCTTCTGGAGAGGGAGATTTTCAGAGTCTGGTATTTGGGGCTGAATGGGCCCCACCCCAATCCCCAGTTGTTTTCTGAGGAGAATTGAAGGGCGAATGTCATTGAGAAGTGACGGGATTCACCGTCAATCTCAGCAAAACCCAAAGCTATTGTCTTTCCTTCCCACCATCTAGTGTCTCTGAGGGATAGACGACTTCCCATTAATCCAGGGAATAGAACCACTTCCCATCTGCAAAATTCCAGGAAAAGCCACAAATAAGCTGGAACAGCTCAGGAAGCCAGGCATTTGATACTGAAAAGAGAAAAATATTATTGGGATTATTCGCCTGAGTAGGATATCATTTTTGATTTGATTTATTAGTGAAACATGTATGGGGATGCAGTGAAAGGTATTATTTCTTGTGCACTATACAGGCAAAGCATACCGTTCATAGAATACATAGGGGAGAAGAAAAGGAGAGGGTGCAGAATGTAGTGTTACAGTCACAGCTAGGGTGTAGAGAAAGATCAACTTAATATATGGTAGATCCATTCTGATGGCAGCACGGAAGAAGCTTTTCTTGAGTCAGTTGGTATTTGATCTCAGATTTTTGTATCTATTTCCCAGTGGAAGAAGGTGGAAGAGAGAATCTCCGGGGTGTGTGGGGTCCTTGATTATGCTGGCTGCTTTGCCGAGGCAGCGGGAAGTGTAGACAGAGTCAATGGATGGGAGGCTGGTTTGCGTGATGGATTGGGCTACATTCACAACCCTTTGTAGTTTTTTGCGGTCTTGGTCAGAGCAGGAGCCATACCAAGCTGTGATATACCGGAAAGGATGCTTTCCATGGTGCTTTCTATCACTGGCCTAATTAAGCCTTTCCCCTTGTCACAAGAGTGACTATACTTCAAAAGTACCTTGTTTGCAGTGGAATAATTTTGGATCTCCTGAGGTGCTTTTTTCTTTATTTAAACTCCTTGCACCCGCCCCCCCCCCTCCCCCACTAAGAGCCAACCACGTTAGCCCAGGACTGGAGTCATTCATAGGTCAGGGAAGGAGAGCACGTGGACAAAATAAACAGCTTCAAGGCCACCTGTGCTGAGACTTGCTTTTTAGTTGCTGAATTTTATTTTAAAACTATTTAAGTTCTCGAGCTGCCCATGGTGAACTCCCATTCTCTCGATTACTCTGAATTGCTTCCTCTCTGAGTTTACATATGAATCATAGAAATCATAGAAACCCTACAGTACAGAAAGAGGCCCTTCGGCCCATCGAGTCTGCACCGATCACAATCGCACCCAGGCCTTACCCCCATATCCCTACATATTTACCCACTAATCCCTCTAACCTACACATCTCAGAACACTAAGGGCAATTTTAGCATGGCCAATCAACCTGACCCGCACATCTTTGGACTGTGGGAGGAAACCGGAGCACCCGGAGGAAACCCACGCAGACACGAGGAGAATGTGCAAACTCCACACAGACAGTGACCCAAGCCGGGAATCGAACCCAGGTCCCTGGCTCTATGAAGCAGCAGTGCTAACCACTGTGCTACCGTGCCGCCCAGCATGCACCATACCGTGCTCCCAGCATGCAGCAACATCTTTCCCGTTTCCCACTACGCCCCATCACTGAAAGGGTCAATATGGGAAAATGGAAGCTTCACTCATCTCCCCACTCCAATGATTCAGTAACATTGATACATAGATACTAGAAGCAGGAGTTGGCCATTCAAGCTTGTCCTGCCAATCATTTTAACTGTCCTGGTTTGAGACAATTCATACCACTTTAACCTGTGATTATCCCTCTCTCCACACACACTGTTTGTACCTGTAAAGACTTGATTACCTGTAAAGACTCGCACTCCACCTATTCTTCACATTCCAATCTGTAATTAGCTTGCAATTGTGTCTTTGCCTATAGATGCCGTGTTTGTGAACCTACCTCTCCCCTCACCTGATGAAGGAGCAGTGCTCCGAAAGCTCATGATTCCACATAAACCTGTTGAACTTTAACCTGGTGTTGTCAGACTTCTTACTGTGTCCACCCCAGTCCAACGCCAGCATCTCCACATTGTTCATTTTGATCATGGCTGATCATCCAATTCAATATCCTGATCCCCACTTCCCCCCATATCCCTTGATCCCTTTAGCCTATATCTAATTTCTTGAAATCACACAACGTTTTTGCCTCAACTACTTTCTGTGGCCGTGAATTCCACACATTCACCACCCTCTGGGTGAAGAAATTCCTCCTCACCTCAGTTCTAAAAGGTTCACCTCTTATCCTCAAACCACGACCTCTAGTTCTGGAGTCCATCGGGAACATTCTTTCTGAATCTACTCTATCTAACCATTTCAGAATTTTATAAGTTTCTATGAGATTCACTCTTCTAAACTCCAGTGAATATAATCCTAACCGACTTAGTCTCTCCTCATATGACAGACCTGCCATCCCCTGAATCAGCCTGGTAAACCTTCGCTCTACTCCCTCTATAGAAAGGACATCCTTCCTCAGATAAGGACACCAAAACTGCACACAATACCCCAGGATGACACTTTGGGCCTGATTTTACCATTTTCATTCTAAGTGCTGAATCTGGGCGCAATTCAGATCCGACTTGGAAATCTGCTTTCAGGCGCCCCCTGGAAAAAAAATCGTGCGTCTGAATCGCGCTGTGGGCGGGGCTTAGCGCGCCCGAAACGATCGGAACTCTGAACTGCGCATGCGCAGTTAGAAAAAAAAATTGAAAAAGCACGCCCGTGTCAGATCGCTCCCGGGCCGCAGAAAGCGGAGAAAGCGACCCGGGAGCGATGGCCCTCACAGACATCACTGTCCCCCTTATCCACCCACCCATCCACTACGCAGACCGACCGTGACCACCTGCCTCCTTCCCCCCCACCGATCACCCGCAGAGTGGCAGCGGACACCCCCTCCCCCCCCACCAGAGATCCATCTGGCCTCCCTTGCGTGCCCTCACCAGTGAGTGATCGAGCCTCCCCACCCTCCCCCCCCTCGCACCAGAGATACATCTTACCTGTCTCCTTCCTCCCCGCACCCCCAAACCAGAGAACGATCTGGTCCACCACACTCCCTCCTCCCCCCCGCCAAGAGAATGATCTGGCCTCACTCCCCTCCCCACCCCCCTAGAGAATGATCGGGCCTCACTCCCCCCCCCCCCCCCACTCACCCTACCCCCCTCCCCCCAGGAGGTATATCTGACCCACCTCATCCTCCCTCCCCACCCCTTCACCAGAGAATGATCGAGCCTCCCTCCCCCCCCCCCGCCAACCAGGCAACGATCTGCCCTCCTGCCCCCCACCAGACAACGATCTGTCCTCCTCCCCCCCACCAGAGAATGATCTGACCCGCCTCCCCCCCCACCCCCCCTTCCCCTAACCACCGATCTGAGTCAGGGAGCCGTTGGAAGCGCTGAACTCACCTCTTCAGCAGCTGGAGCGCCCGATTCAGACTTTTATTCAGCAGGTCCATTTCGGCGCGATTCCGGATCGGCGAACGCAGCGGTAAAGGGGGAAATGCTGATAAAGTTCATTAATTCAATTGAAATACATGCAAATACATTTAAATCGCCGTTGCATCCGTTTCGGGCGCAAATCGGATCGTGGCCATTCCCGGGCCTCGGTAAAGTGACCATCTGCGCGGATCGCGGGCGCGGATCGCGTTAATGGCCTCACACCCGACTTTACCACGTTTTTGTGCCTGAAAATGGAGGCGACGCAATGGTAAAATCGGGCCCAAAGATTGGCCGGGTGGTTAACTGTGAGGCGGAGTTTCATACCGATCTTTTATACCAAGATTCATACCAATCTTGATGTCAGGAGGTGGTCATTTGGCCCCTCAAATCTATTCATGGCAGATCTGTACCTCAAAGCATTGAGCCACCTTCGTCCCATATCCTTTGATTAGACTTACCCAATAGCACTTTCTTGATCTCAGCCCTTGAGAGCTTCAATTGACTCTTTATTTGATTCTTTATTCTTTTGTGGGATGTGGGTGTTGGTGTGGGCATTTGTCACTGGCATTGCCAGCTTGTTAAACTAAGTTTCAGAGGGGCAGTGAAGAGTCAATCACATTGCTGTGGTCTGGAGCCACACGTAGGCCAGACCGAGTAAGAATGGCAGATTCCCTTCCCTCCAGAAATTGAAAGAGCCAGATGGGTGACAATGGTCTCATGGCTGCCATTGCTGTGGCTTGCTTTACAATTCCAGATTTTTATTTGAATTTAAATTTCACCCACTGCCAGGGTGAGATGTGAACTCACGTCTCCAGAGGATAAGCCTGGCCCTCTGGATGACTCGATCAGTGATATTACCACGATACTGCATTCTTTTCCCAAATGCAGGGGAGTCTAAAACTAGAGGGCATAGGGTTAAGGTGAGAGTGGAGAGATACAAAAGTGTCCAGAGGGACAATTTTTTTCACACAGAGGGCAGTGAGTGTCTGGAACAAGCTGCCAGAGGTAGTAGTAGAGGCGGGTACAATTTTGTCTTTTAAAAAGCATTTAGACAGTTACATGGGTAAGATGGGTAAAGAGGGATATGGGCCAAATGCGGGCAATTGGGACGAGCTTAGTGGTTAAAAAAGGACGGCATGGCCAAGTTGGGCCGAAGGGCCTGTTTCCATGCTGTAAATCTCGATGACCACCATCTCCCAAAAGACACCTTTTGCGGGAGAGAGTTCCAGATTTCCAGAATAACTTGTCCAAATAACCGCTCGCCGATTTCACTCTGAAATACCCCAGTAGTAGTTTTAAGATTATACCCTCCTGTTCTGGACTCCTTACCAAATTCTCTTTATCCATCTTATTGAGTGGCTTTATCATTTTACAGACCTTGGTTATTTTTTTCACTCTTGGCTGTGTACCGCACCGTGCACCTTTAATCTGCTATTTTGGTTTCTTGATTAAACAGTCCCTCAAAAAGAAACAGTGGTGTTACACTATGTCAATGTACACTGGGGTACAAACAAAATCCTCTCCTTCCAACCTTTCAGTAAAGGTCTCACCCATGGTACCAAGGAAACTTGGCATTCATAACACTGAAATAATTGTGTGCACGTATCACTTTCAATATAATGTCATTGTAACCTGTTGATACTGTTCTCGTGGCAAGAATCAGTAGCCTGGCTGAGTATTAAAGTGCTAAGTGAATGCCTCATGATAATAAGCCACTGGGTGGCAGCTGGAGCCCTGAATTTAACAGACATCTTTCCCTCTATCGCTGCTGCATTGCTGTCGCACTGCGGTACATTGACAGCATCTCTCTCCCCGGTGACTCCTACCATTAAGAGCGGCGGGCAGCACGGTGGCACAGTGGTTAGCACTGCTGCCTCACAGCGCCAGGGATCCGGGTTCAATCCCCGGCTGGGGTCACTGTCTGTGTGGAGTTTGCACGTTCTCCCCGTGTCTACGTGCGTTTCCTCCGGGTGCTCCGGTTTCCTCCCACAATCTGAAAGACGTGCTGGGTAGGTGCATTGGCCGTGCTAAATTCTCCCTCAGTGTACCCGAACAGGCGCCGGAGTGTGGCAACAAGGGGATTTTCACAGTAACTTCATTGCTGTATTAATGTAAGCCTACTTGTGACACTAATAAATAAACTTTAAACTTTAATGATATGGGAAAACCATCAATTCCAAGTTCCCTCTCTGTCACTAACTACCTCTGTACGTCGGAATCGGAGCGGGCGAGGGGTGGACAACGGAAATGTCTTGACTTTGAGCGGGAATTTATGGTCTCACTCAAGTGAAATCCCACCCAGAACCGCTGTTCCTTCATTGTCCTTGGGAAGGATTGAAAATCTGAGGGCTTTGAGCTCCCGGAGGAAACCCATGCCGACATGGATGGGGGGAGCGAATTTTCCGGTTCTGCCTGCCACAGGAATCGGAGCAGGCGAGGGACGGACCGTGGAAAGGTCCGTTGATCTCGGGTGGGATTTTCCAGATTTGGGGCGAGCGCGACCGGAAAATCCTGCCCTACGAGAACGTGCAGACTCTGCCCAGACAGTGACCCGAGCCGGGAATCGAACCCGGGTCCCTGGCGCTGTGAGGCAGCAGTGCTAACCACTGCGCCACCGTGACAAGGTTGAAGACAAAGGGATTGTGAAAGTGCTGATCTCAGCAAAGCCCCCAAACCATCTCCATCTCTCAGGGGGGAAAAAAAAAAGTGAACTTTCATTTGCAAATAGCTCCTAGTCAGGAGAGGACAACAAATCCTTCAGCAAAGTGAATGATTGAACTGGGCTTTAGCAATACCTCCCAGCTTATCAGGATACCTGTAATCCTTTTGAATACCAATGACAGCATCGTTCTGAAATGCAGTGAAGCGGCGCTATTGTGGAGGTAGCTGTCCCGCAGTACTGATTTGTGGAATGCTGTGGTAACAGATCGCCCAGAAGCTGCACAAACAGATATGTCATCTTGGCTTCTTGCCAGCAGCTTTGTATCTCTGCTCCAAGGTCACAAACCCAAGCCCCTCTTCAGAACGTGAGCACAGAACCCAAGGACTGACAGTGCAGAGCAAGCACTGAGGGTGTACTGGACCACCCATAGCCCCATGGGTGGCACGGTGGCACAGTCATTGAATCATAGAACCCTTACAGTACAGACTCGGCCCACCGAGTCTGCACCGACCACAATCCCACCCAGGCCCTAGCCCCGTAACCCCGCACATTTATCCTTTGAATCCCCCATTGGAACTAGGCTCAATTTAGCACGGGCAGTCATCCTAACCCGCACATCCTTGGACTGTAGGAGGAAACCGGAGCACCCGGAGGAAACCCACGCAGACACGGGGAGAAGGTGCAAACTCCACACAGACAGTGACTCGAGCTGGAAATCAACACGGGTCCCTGGTGCTGTGCTAACCACTGTGCCACCGGGGACCCGGCCTCGCCTCATTTTGCAGGCTGGAAGGAAGGGATCAGAGTCAGGAGGAAGCCCAGAAACTGAGGGGTGGCACAGTGGTTCGCACTGCTGCCTCACAGCGCCAGGGACCCGGGTTCGATTCCCAGCTTGGGTCACTGTCTGTGTGGAGTTTGCACGTTCTCCCCGTGTCTGCGCGGGTTTCCTCCGGGTGCTCCGGTTTCCTCCCACAGTGCGAAAGACATGCTGGTTAGGTGCATTGGCCATGCTAAATTCTCCCCCAGTGTACCCGAACAGACGCTGGAATGTGGCGACTAGGGGATTTTCACAGTAACTTCATTGCAGTGTTAATGTAAACCGACCTGTGATACGAATAAACAAAGATGAATAAACCAATTGGACAGCTGAGGTGGGATTGGGAGGGGGTGCCAAATCAGAGAGTGGTGAATCTTTGGAATTCTCACTCCCGGAGGATTATCGATGCTCTATCACACGTTTAAGAGGTTTTTGGTCTCTCAGGGAATCATGAGAGTGGGCAAGGATGTGGACGAAGCCCAAGATCAACTCTGATCACATTGAGCGGTGGAAGGGCCACATGTTTCTCCTGAGTGTTCTTGTCTCTTCACCTGCCTGCCCCAATGGGCGATTCTCCCATCCCACTGCGCTAGTTTTCTGGAGAATCTTGCAGCTGAACATGTGTTCCCGCCGTCAGCGCATCTCCCAGTGTCGGATTTCTGGCGGTGTCAGATCCACGCTGGAAACCGGCGGGATGACAGGTAAGGTATTTAAATCTTTATTTAAATGTAATTTAAATGTAATTAGTGGGCCTGGGACTGAATTCTCCGGGCCTGCTAACCCCTCCCACCCCGCCAGAGTGGTTCACTCCAGCGGGGTTCACTGTAGGTCCCCACTTTTGGGCAACTATCAGAATGACCCCACTGGAATGAAAGGGGGTCACCAGGGTGTGGGGCGGTGGGTGGTTTGTGCCCCCTGGGCATGGGCACCCTGGTAGTGCCAGCCTGGGCCCCCTGGCACTTCCCAAGGGGCAAAGTGCCAAGACCCAGGGGGGCACCTTGGCACGGCCCACCTGTCATGGGGCAGTACCAAGGGGACGGGGCCTATTGGGGACAGGGTCAGCTGGGGGCAGGGCCAAGGGGCAATCAGTGGGGGTGGGGTGTCCCACTGCTATTCTGCATCGGGGTCGGTCGGGGCAGGAGGGAGGCCAGTGGTCAAGGTCTGCTGGGGGGGAGGGGCTGCGTTGAGGGGTCTGCCTCCCAGGGGGTATGCACTGCGGGGGGGGGGGGGGGCGGCAGGGTGAATGTTGTTGGGGGGGAGAGGCTGGAGATCCGGGTGGGCTGGGAAGGTGTCTGCCGCCCAGGGATTGGCACTGCCTGTGGAGGGGGTACTGGCGATCAGGGCCGTCTGGGGCGGGCATTGGGAATGATTGGGGGGGGACGCGGGGGGAGGGCAGCAGTGATCGAGCTGGCCAGCAAACAGGAGGCTGACAGTTCGGGGCCACTGCGCATGTGCAGAGTCCCGCTGGTTTCCACCTCCCGGGCGGGAATAGGCCCTGCCCTAATGATATTCGCGTTGGTGGCCTCTGCATTGCACAGAATGGGAGATTCGAGTCTGAACTCCCACTGAAAAAACCACCGTGAAGTACTCCAGTTTTCCCGCAAATTCGACACTTAGAATTTTTTTGGGAGAATTCCGGCCAAAATATCCCCAGGGTGATATCTGAGGGAAAACGCAAGGAGGTTCTTCCAGTGGATAAACTGATTGAATATTGTACCTGTGCTGAGGAAGCCTAACATGGCCATGTTTAAAGAAATTGTGGCAAGCATCTTCGGAAACAGGTTCTATTGAAGTCCTTAACCATCCACTCCCTACCCACAGTGGCAGCACAGTCTACCAACTAAAAGATGCACCCCAGCGACTCACCAAGGCCCCTTCGATGTGGAGATGCCGGTGTTGCTCTGGGGTGGGCACAGCAAGAGTCTCACAATGCCAGGTTGATTCCAAATAAACCTGTTGGACTTTAATCTGGTGTTGTGAGGCTTCTTACAAGGCTCCTTCGACAGAGCTTTCCAGACCCGTGACCTCTACCACCTGGAAGGACAGGTCCTGCAGATACATGAGAATATCACCATGTCTTGGGGTGAACGGGATCAAAGGTTATGGGGAGAAAGCAGGATTAGGCTATTGAGTTGGATGATCAGCCATGATCGTAATGAATGGCGGAGCAGCCTCGAAGGGCCAAATGGCCTCCTCCTGCTCCTATCCTCTATGTTTCTATGTTTCTAAGTTCTCCTCCGAGCCACACACCACCCTGACTTGGACTGCGGCAATCTCATAAGGTGGGTTCACCAAGAAACAAAGTCTCACCGCCTCCAGATCATACCCTGGCTGCACAGTCGATTTTAACTGTATCAATGAGATATCGGAATTGAAAATGTTTTGTTCTATACCACTCACCATCTGTTACCTTGAGAAGCATCAAAATAAAGAACACGGGACTGAATTCAAGAATATTTTCCTTTGTCGCAGGAAGTGATGCATTGCCCTTGACCCAGGAAGTGATAGGGCCTGGAGACAGGAAGTGCCAGTGTGGCCTTGGCAACTTTTCTGTTTACTCTTCATTGACAGGTCTTTGGGAAAACATTTTGTACAAAGTTTGTTTTCAACCTTAACCTGATGTACAAGGACAGACTCCTATCGGTATTCCTGTCAAGAGAGAATTGTTTGTTTGGGTTTAATATGACAAGAATGTTAAAGGACAACCTGCTGGTATTTCATACTCTCAATCATCCCCTAGAGGTCCCCCCTTAACCACCTCTGCTGTTAACATCTCCCCAACTCGGCTGAACTTGTTTGGCCTTTGAACCACGAGGTTGTTGGTCCAATGCCCACTCCACAGTGTGTGATCTAGACTGTGTAGCGCTGTTGGAGGTTCTGCCTTTCAGACGTGATGGGTATATCTGTTGGGTCCCGTCTGGTCTCTTAGCTAAATGTGCCAGAAGCCACACAGGGGTTAGGATTTTTAAGATGACAGAGCTTTCCTCCCCGCCTCCCCAAGGGTTAGTGGTCCATGCATCACCTCAGATATCGGCTGCCAAATCACACTCCAAGGATTGTTAATTGTCTGGAGTAGGACCCCCTCATTCACAGCCTCTCTACAACACAGGTGGACCAAGTTGTATCATAAAGTTAAAGTTTATTTATTAGTGTCACAAGTAGGCTGACATTAACACTGCAATGAAGTTACTGTGAAAATCCCCTAGTCACCACACTCGGGCGCCTGTTTGGGTACACTGAGGGAGAATTTAGCACGGCCAATGCATCTGACCAGCATGTCTTTCATAGAAACATATAGAAACTAGAAGCAAGAATAGGCCATTCGGCCCTTCGAGCCTGCTCTGGCATTCATTTTGATCATGGCTGATCATCAAATTCAATATCCTGATTCCCCCCCTCCTGATCCCCCCTTTTGGACCGTGGGAGGAAACCGGAGCACCCGGAGGAAACCCACGCAGACACAGGGAGAACGTGCAAACTCCACACAGACAGTGACCCGAGCCAGGAATCGAACCCGGGTCCCTGGCGCTGTGAGGCAGCAGCGCTAACCGCTGTGCCGCCGTGCCGCCCATAAGCTGGTCAAGAAGGCAGACAGCATGCTTGCCTTCATCGGCTTGAGCCTTGAGTAAAAAAGTTGGCAAGTTATGTTACAGCTGTATAAAATGTTGGTTAGGCCACATTTGGAGTATTGCGAGCAGTTCTGGTCACCGCATTAGCAGAAGGATGTGGAAGCTTCGGCGAGGGTGCCTGGTCTCAAAGGGGTTTGCCAAGGTAAGAGGCTGGACAAACCCGGGTGGCTTTCACTGGAAAGACGGAGGCTGAGGGGAGACCAGATAGAGGTCTACAAAATTATGAGAGGCATAAACAGGGTGGATAATCAGAGGCTTTTTCCCCAGGGTGGAAGTGTCAATTACAAAGGGGGCACAGGTTCAAAGCGAGGGGGGGAAAGTTTAAGGGAGATGTGTGGGGGAAGTTTTTCAAGCAGAGAGTGGTGGGTGCCTGGAATGCGCTGCCAGAGGAGATGGTGGAAGCAGGTACATTAACAACGTTCAAGGTTTATCTCATAGACACATGAACAGGAGGAGAACAGAGGGATAGAAACCACGTACCTGCAGAGGCTTGGTGGGCTGAAGGGCCTGATCCTGTGCTGGATTGTTCTTTGTTCTCGAACAAAGTGCCAGCAGCTCCCAGAAGCTGCAGGTGGACAGGACGGAATCTGCAAGCAGTGCCCACCAGCTCTGCTCCCAGAATCCAGGAGTAGGCAAATGTGGCGTCTCAGGATGGGGATGGGAGGCATGACCCAGAGAGTGACCTGAGAGGGATGGGTGGGGGTGTTGATGGAGAGGGCGGGTGGGGGGGGGGGGGGGGGGGGGTGGGCAGTGGGGGAGCACCACAGCGGCCATATCTTGTGAGTGGGAGGGCACCCAAAATTGAAAGGAGGCTATTGATGGAGGTGTCTCCGTTATCCCACCTGAGGGCTCAGCAGTGAAGTAAAGTTTATTTATTAATGTCACAAGTAGGCTTACATTAACACTGCGATGAAGCTGCTGTGACAATCCCCTAGTCAACACTCTCCACGCCTGTTCGGGTACACTGAGAGAGAATTTAGCTGAGTATCCACCTCTCTCAATTTACACCCATTCAAGTAATAATCTGTCTTCCTATTATTGCTACCAAAGTGGATAACCTCACATTTATCCACATTATACTGCATCTGCCGTGCAGATGCCCACACACTCAGCCTGTCCAAATCACGCTGAAACATCTCTGCATCCTCCTCACATCCCACCCTCCCACCCAACTTTGTAGGATCTACAGGCATTTAGAGATGCAAGGACTGATTAGGGACAGTCAGCATGGCTTTGTGAGTGGAAAATCATGTCTCACAAATTTAATTGAGTTTTTTGAAGGGGTAACCAAGAAGGTAGATGAGGGCAGTGCAGTTGATGTTGTCTACATGGACTTTAGCAAGGCCTTTGACAAGGTACCACATGGTATGTTGCATAAAGTTAAATCTCACGGGATCCAGGGTGAGATATCTAAGTGGATACAAAATTGGCTTCTTGACAGAAGCCAGAGGGTGGTTGTAGAGAGTTGTTTTTCAAACTGGAGGCCTGTGACCAGTGGTGTGCCTCAGGGATCAGTGCTGGGCCCACTGTTATTTGTCATTTATATTAATGATTTGGATGAGAATATAGGGGGCATGGTTAGTAAGTTTGCAGATGACACCAAGATTGGTGGCATCGTGGACAGTGAAGAAAGTTATCTCCAATTGCAACGGGATCTTGATCAATTGGGCCAGTGGGCTGATGAATGGCAGATGGAGTTCAATTTAGACAAATGCGAGGTGATGCATTTTAGTAGATTGAACCAGGGCAGGACTTACTCCAGAGTGGTGAAGAAGGCATTCATAGATGACACCAAGCTGGGTGGCAGTGTGTGCTGTGAGGAGGATGCTAAGAGGCTGCAGAGTGACTTGGACAGGTTTGTTGAGTGGGCAAATACTTGGCAATGCAATATAATGTGGATGAATGTGAGGTTATCCACTTTGGTGGCAAAAACAGGAAGGAAGATTATTATCTGAATGGTGGCAGTTTAGGAAAGGGGGAAGTACAACGTGACCTGGGTGTCATGGTGGAACAGTCGCTGAAGGTTGGCATGCAGGTACAGCAGGCAGTGAGGAAAGCTAATGGCATGCTGACCTTCAAGCAAGAGGATTTGAGTATAGGAGTAGGGATGTCTTGCTGCAGCTATACAGGGCCTTGGTGAGGCCACACCTTGAGTGTTGTGTGCAGCTTTGGACTCCTAGTCTGAGGAAGGACATTCTTGCTATTGAGGGAGTCCAGTGAAGGTTCACCAGACTGATGCCTGGAATGGCAGGACTGACATATGAAGAGAGACCAGATCGACTGGGCTTGTACTCACTGGAATTTAGAAGAATGAGAGGGGATCCCATAGAAACATATAAAATCCTGATGGGACTGGACAGGCTGGATGCGGGAAGAATGTTCCTGATGTTGGGGAAGTCCAGAACTAGGGTGTCACAGTCTAAGAATAAGGGGTAAGCCATTCAGGACTGAGATGAGGAAGAACTTCTTCACTCAAGAGAATTGTGAACCTGTGGAATTCTCTACCACAGAAAGCTGTTGGGGCCGGTTCGTTAGATATGTCCAAGAGGGAGCTGGACGTGGCCCTTGTGGCTAAAGGGATTAAGTGGTATGGAGAGAAAGATGGAGTGGGATACTGAAAGTGCATGATCAATATTGGTCATATTGAATGGTGGTGCAGGCTTGATGGGCCAAATAGCCTACTCCTGCACCTATTTTCTATGTTTCTGTGTAAGGATGGGGAACCAATTTGCACATCCCTGGTCCAAGGAGATGTTTATAATTGTTAAAATGCAGCTGCCTCAGGCTGATTTGAGTTTTGATAGCGGGATTTCCAAAACAGAACCTGTGTACTTTAGACCAGGGGAGGAAGGGGTCTAAGGTTGCTGGAGTTTTTTGGTGAGGTTTTGGATATGGTCCCGGGACACCTGTGGGAGCACACTGTTTATCTTAAAGTAGGGCTATGGAATTGTCAACATCTGCCTGCCCTCGGTATCATTCGCAGGACAGCGCTTCTGGCAGAGCGGCACTCCCTCAGCGTGAAGCCGAGATCAACGGTCCGAACTTTCGCAGAGGGTTTTGTGAGCGTCGTTGTTACTAAACTCACAAAATTGTAATTTGTACTAGTAATCCAGGATCCTCAACTGATAATCCGGATAAGCACGACTTCAAATTCCAGTCGCAGTTTGAGAATTTGAATTCAGTGTTTTGTAAAAAAAAATACACAAAACTTGGGAATAAAAAGCTGGTGTTTGGATTGTTGTAAAAATACAACTGATGCATTAATACATTTAGTTGAAGGAAATCCGTGATTCTTACCTGGCCTGGTTTATGTGTGACTCCAGAACTGTCCAAAATGGCCGACTCTGAACTACTCTCTGAAATGGTTCAGCGAACCATTCCGTTTTCAAGGCAACTGGGGAGAGGCAAATTATTTGATTTGATTTATTATTGTCACGTATTAGTATACATTGAAAAGTATTGTTTCTTGCGCGTGATACAATCAAAGTGTACTGTTCATAGAGTACATAGGGGAGAAGAAAAGGAGAGGGTGCAGAATATTTGATTTGGATTTGATTTGATTTATTATTAGTAAAGTTTATTTATTAGTCACAGGTAGGCTTACATTAACACTGCGATGAATGTACTGTGAAAATCCCCCAGTTGCCACACTCCGGCACCTGTTCGGGTACACTGAGGGAGAATTTAGCATGGCCAATGCCCTAACCAGCTAGTGAAAAAGGTTGGATCCCATGGGATAAAGGGGGAGGTGGCTAGATGGGTGGAGAACTGGCTTGGTCATAGAAGACAGAGGGTGGTAGTGGAAGGGTCTTTTTCCAGCTGGAGGCCTGTGACTAGTGGTGTACCGCAGGGCTCTGTATTGGGACCTCTGCTGTTTGTGATTTATATAAACGATCTGGAAGAAGGAGTAACTGGGGTGATCAGTAAGTTTGCGGACGACACAAAACTGGCAGGACTTGCAGATAGTGAGGAACATTGTCAGAGGCTACAGAAGGATATAGATAGGCTGGAAACTTGGGCAAGGAAATGGCAGATGGAGTTCAATCCTGATAAATGCGAAGTGATGCATTTTGGTGGGAATAATGTAGGGAGGAGCTACACGATAAATGGAAGAACCATAAAGGGTGTAGAGACGCAGAGGGACCTGGGTGTGCAAGTCCACAGATCCTTGAAGGTGACGTCACAGGTGGAGAAGGTGGTGAAGAAGGCATATGGCATGCTTGCCTTTATAGGACGGGGCATAGAGTATAAGAGTTGGGGTCTGATGTTGCAGATGTATAGAACGTTGGTTCGGCCGCATTTGGAATACTGCGTCCAGTACTGGTCGCCACACTACCAGAAGGACGTGGAGGCTTTGGAGAGAGTACAGAGGAGGTTTACCAGGATGTTGCCTGGTGTGGAGGGGCTTGATTATGAGGAGAGATTGGGGAAACTGGGGTTGTTCTCCTTGGAAAGACGGAGGATGAGGGGAGACTTAATAGAGGTGTATAAAATTATAAAAGGCATAGATAGGGTGAACGGTGGGAAGCTTTTCCCCGGGTCGGTGGTGACGTTCACGAGGGGTCATAGGTTCAAGGTGAAGGGGGGGAGGTTTAACACAGATATCAGAAGGACATATTTTACACAGAGGGTCGTGGGGGCCTGGAATGTGTTGCCGGGCAAGGTGGTGGAGGCGGACACACTGGGAACGTTTAAGACTTATCTAGACAGCTATATGAACGGAGTGGGAATGGAGGGATACAAAAGAGTGGTCTAGTTTGGACCAGGGAGCGGCGCGGGCTAATTGTTCCTTGTTTCTCGTTTCAAGGCTTCATTCTATGATCATCTTGCTGGTGCCAGTACAGAGCGAGACTGCGGATAGTTGGAAACCTGTCTCGGGGGCAGGGAATTCATATGGTGTTCGTGGAAGTGGAAATGACTAGGGTTGGGAAGCATTTTCCGATCGGGGCCATTGTGATCTCCTGGACTCGTTTCGATCGCCTCAGGGGGTCGGAGAGGAATTTCCCAGATTTTTTTTCCCCATATTGGCCCTGGGGTTTTCACTCTGGGTTTTCGCCTCTCCCTGGAGATCACATGGTCTGGAATGGGGGGGTGGGGGTGAGTTAATAGGTTGTGATGAACAAAGCATCGTAGCTGTGAGGGACAGCTCGGTGGATAGGATATTGATATGTAGATAGGCTGGAAAATTGGGCGGGGATCCTGGATTCAGGATTCAATCCTGGACCGGGGAGCGGCGCGGGCTTGGAGGGCCGAAGGGCCTGTTCCTGTGCTGTATTGTTCTTTGTTCTTTGTTCTCTTTGTTCTTTGTAACCAGCATGTTTTTCAGACTGTGGGAGGAAACTGGAGCAGACACGGGGAGATTGTACAAACTCCACACAGACAGTGACCCAAGCCAGGAATCGAAGTCGAGTCCCTGGCACTGTGAGGCAGCAGTGCTAACCACTGTGCTACCATGCAGCCTCTGTTGTCACAAGTATTGGGATACAGTAAAAAATATTGTTTCTTGCATGCGATACAGACAAAGCATACGATTCATAGAGTACATAGGGGAGGAGGAAAGGAGAGGGTACAGAATATTCGATTTGATTTGATTTATTATTGTCACATGTATTAGTATACAGTGAAAAGTATTGTTTCTTGCGCGCTATACAGACAAAGCATTCCATTCATAGAGAAGGAAAAGAGAGGGTGCAGAATGTAGTGTTACAGTCATAGCTCGGGTGTAGAGAAAGATCAACTTAATACGAGGTAGGTCCATTCAAAAGTCTGATGGCAGCAGGGAAGAAGCTGTCCTTGAGTTGGTTGGTACGTGACCTCAGACTTCTGTATCTTTTTCCCGATGGAGGAAGGTGGGGGGAGGAGAGAATGTCTGGAGTGCTTGGGGTCCTTAATTATGCTGGCTGCTTTTCCGAGGCAGCAGGAAGTCTAGACAGAGTCAATGGATAGGAGGCTGGTTTGTGTGAAGGACTGGTCTACGTACACAATTCTTTGTAGTTTCTTGCGGTCTTAGGCAGAGCAAGAGCCATACCAAGCTGTGATAGATCCGTAAAGGATGCTTTCTATGGTGCATCTGTAAGTATTGGTGAGTTGTCATGGATATGCCAAATCTCCTTCGCCGAGTCAGCAATGCCTGCATCCCAAAATTATATATTTTAACAAATTACACTGCGGATTTCGGAGTGAAGAACTGAGTCAAACTGTCGAGAGCTTCAAGTTTCTAAGTGTGCAGATCACCAACACCCTGTCCTGGTCCCTCCATGCTGATGCTATTGTTAAGAAAGCCCACCAACGCTTCTACTTTGTCAGGAGGCTAAGGAAATAAATGGAGAAGTTACTTAACCTATAGTTAGAGCACCAGCATCAAAAAATAAATCCTAGTTAACGATCCAATTATTAGAAATAAGGGGCCTGATTTTACCAAAACTTCGCGCCCGAATTGCGGTAAAGTTGGGCGTTGGGCCTTTAACGCGATCTGCACCTGAATCCGAGCAGATCACTGGTCCACTCTCCCGCTCTCTTACCCCTGCAGGGAAGAGTAATCTGTGGCTGGTATCCCTGATGGTGTATCCCTTTACAGGCCCAGCCTGGTCCTTCTCCAATCTCTCCTCTTGGACTTGTACTGATCTTGTAGCCGGTTTTCATGCGGATCCACTGTGGAATCGGCCGGTTCTGCTTCATCTTCTTCGCGAGGAATCGCTTCATCCTGAAGGTTTTGTGGGATGGCATGGCCGCACATCCACTCCGGGAGGAGGGATCGGCCACAGACTGGCAGCGGAACCCCCCCCCCCCCCCCGACCAGAGGATGAGACGTCGCACCCCCTCTCCTCCCCCCCGCCCCCAGGGGATGATCGGACACACCCCCTCCCCTCCCACTTCCCCCCCCCCCCCCCCAGTGGATGAGATGTCACACCCCCTCCCGCCCCTCCCCCCCCCGACCAGAGGATGATCTGGGTCCCGCCCCCTCTCCTCCTCCCCGCCCCCCCCCCCCCCCCCCCCCCTCACCACCCCCTCCCTCCCGACCAGAGGATGATCTGGGTCCCGCCCCCTCTCCTCCTCCCCGCCCCCCCCCCCCTCACCACCCCCTCCCTCCCGACCAGAGGATGATCTGGGTCCCGCCCCCTCTCCTCCTCCCCGCCCCCCCCCCCCCCCCCCCCCCCCCTCACCACCCCCTCCCTCCCGACCAGAGGATGATCTGGGTCCTGCCCCCTCTCCTCCTCCCCGCCCCCCCCCCCCTCACCACCTTCCCCCCCCCGACCAGAGGATGATCTGGGTCCCGCCCCCTCTCCTCCTCCCCGCCACCCCCCCCCTCACCACCCTCCCCCCCCCTGACCAGAGGATGATCTGGGTCCCGCCCCCTCTCCTCCTCCCCGCCCCCCCCCCCTCACCACCCCCTCCCTCCCGACCAGAGGATGATCTGGGTCCCGCCCCCTCTCCTCCTCCCCGCCCCCCCCCCCCTCACCACCCCCTCCCTCCCGACCAGAGGATGATCTGGGTCCCGCCCCCTCTCCTCCTCCCCGCCCCCCCCCCCCCCCCAGTGGATGAGATGTCACACCCCCTCACCACCCCCTCCCTCCCGACCAGAGGATGATCTGGGTCCCGCCCCCTCTCCTCCTCCCCACCCCCCCCCCCCCCCTCACCACCCCCTCCCTCCCGACCAGAGGATGATCTGGGTCCCGCCCCCTCTCCTCCTCCCCACCCCCCCCCCCCCCCCCTCACCACCCCCTCCCTCCCGACCAGAGGATGATCTGGGTCCCGCCCCCTCTCCTCCTCCCCGCCCCCCCCCCCCTCACCACCCCCTCCCTCCCGACCAGAGGATGATCTGGGTCCCGCCCCCTCTCCTCCTCCCCGCCCCCCCCCCCCCCCCCCCCCCTCACCACCCCCTCCCTCCCGACCAGAGGATGATCTGGGTCCCGCCCCCTCTCCTCCTCCCCACCCCCCCCCCCCCCTCACCACCCCCTCCCTCCCGACCAGAGGATGATCTGGGTCCCGCCCCCTCTCCTCCTCCCCGCCCCCCACCCCCCCCCCCCTCACCACCCCCTCCCTCCCGACCAGAGGATGATCTGGGTCCCGCCCCCTCTCCTCCTCCCCGCCCCCCCCCCCCCCTCACCACCCCCTCCCTCCCGACCAGAGGATGACCGTCAGAGAGCCGTTCTCTCCACTTTCTGCTTTTTCTTTTTTTCCCGCCCGGGCGCGCTCTGTCAGATTTTTTTTGAACTGCGTATGCGCAGTTCAGAGCTCCGATCGGTCCGCCAGCGCTAAGCCCCGCCCACAGCGCGGATCGGGCCGGAGCCGGCAAAACGTGTATGGGCGCGCTGGAAAGAGGATTCCAGGCGCGGATCCGTTTGATGCCCGGATTCGGCACTTAGACTCCAAATGGTAAAATGCCCCCCACGGTGTTGCATTGTACCAGCACATAACGGAGTGGTACAGAGGGTAGTGGCTGGTGTATCAGCTTCCCGAGGATTCTCAGCCTGCACAGGATGGTTTGATTGCCTTGAAGATTGTTTTGGTCTTATGAATGTCAAGTTGGTGGGGAAGGTTTATTCCCGTGCCAACGTCTCCCTGCTGCCCTCTGATTCGATTTCCAAGATGTTTCCTGCTTTTACATTCACTTTTCAATAATGGTGAGTTAAGGACTGCCCAGTCACTGAATTGTAACAACTAGTCACCCACATGCACAGTAAGAAGTCTCACAACGCCAGGTTAAAGTCCAGCAGGTTTATTTGGAATCACGAGCTTTCGGAGAACTGCTCCTTCATCAGGTGAGTGGAGGTTAGTTCACAAACACGGCAATATATAGGCAAAGACACAATTGCAAGCTAATTACAGATTGGAATGTGAAGAATGGGTGGAATGCGAGTCTTTACAGGTAATCAAGTCTTTACAGGTACGAACAGTGTGTGTGAAGAGAGGGTTAATCACAGGTTAAAGAGGTGTGAATTGTCTCAAACCAGGATAGGTCGTCGGATTTTGCAAACTCAGGCAGTATGGTGGGGGTTACGTGTAGTGTGACATGAACCCAAGATCCCGGGTGAGGCCATCTTCACGCGTGCGGAACTTGGCTATCAGTTTCTGCTCAGCGATTCTGCGTTGTCGTGTGTCTTGAAGGCTGCCTTGGAGAACGCTTACCCTAAGATCAGAGGCTGAATGCCCTTGACTACTGAAGTGTTCCCCAACTGGAAGGGAACACTCCTGCCTGGAACACTACACCCACATGCAAACACTCCTGTAAGCAACATGGCAGACAACACAAGGCTTATCAGGAAGTTTCAGGTGCTACAGAGGGACCTAGGTGTGCAAGTCCACAAATCCTTGAAGGTGGCAACACAGGTGGAGAAGGTGGTGAAGAAGGCATATGGTATGCTTGCCTTTATAGGACGGGGTATAGAGTATAAAAGCTGGAGTCTGATGATGCAGCTGTATAGAACGCTGGTTAGGCCACATTTGGAGTACTGCGTCCAGTTCTGGTCGCTGCTCTACCAGAAGGACGTGGAGGCATTGGAGAGAGTGCAGAGAAGGTTTACCAGGATGTTGCCTGGTATGGAGGGTCTCAGCTATGAGGAGAGATTGGGTAGACTGGGGTTGTTCTCCTTGGAAAGAATGAGAATGAGGGGAGATCTAATAGAGGTGTACAAGATTATGAAGGGTATAGATAGGGTGAACAGTGGGAAGCTTTTTCCCAGGTCGGAGGTGACGATCACGAGGGGTCACGGGCTCAAGCTGAGAGGGGCGAAGTATAACTCAGACATCAGAGGGACATTTTTTACACAGAGGGTGGTGGGGGCCTGGAATGCGCTGCCAAGTAGGGTGGTGGAGGCAGGCACGCTGACATCGTTTAAGACTTACCTGGATAGTCACATGAGCAGCCTGGGAATGGAGGGATACAAACGATTGGTCTAGTTGGACCAAGGAGCGGCACAGGCTTGGAGGGCCGAAGGGCCTGTTTCCTGTGCTGTACTGTTCTTTGTTCTTTGTTTGTACAGGAATGCACCGAGGGGACAGCTTACCAGGCAGAGCACATTCTTAATGCAGACAAAACTGGCCTGCTCTGGAAGGAAATGCCAACTAGGACTTACAGATCCAAAGAAGAAAAGACAAGCAACAGGCTTTAAAGCACCAAAGGGCAGGGTAACGCTCTGACACCAATCTGGATGGTTCAGAATGTGAATCAGTGCTGGTCTATAGATCATTGAGCTCAAAATGTAAACTCTGGTTCAAGTCATTGGGCAGAATTCTACCACCCTCCCTGCCACGGGAATCGGAGCGGGCGAGGGGCGGACAATGGAAAGGTCCATTGACCTCGGGTGGGATATTCTGGTTTCGGGATGAGCGCGGCCGTAAAATCCTGCCCATAGAGTCAGAGAGCAATACAGCACGGAAACAGGCCCTTCGGCCCAACCGGTCCATGCTGACCATGGTGCCCTCCCAGCTAGTCCCAATTGCCCGCGTCTGGCCCATATCCCTCTAATCCTTTCCCATCCATGTACTTATTCAAATGCTTTTTAAATGTTGCTATTGTACCTGCCTTAACCACTTTCTCTGGCAGCTCATTCCATATACCCACCACCCTCTGCGTGAAGAAGGTCCCTTTTAAGTCTTTCCCCTCTCACCTTAAGCCCACGCCCTCTCGTTTTCAATTCCTCTTCCCTGGGAAAAAGACAATTTGCGTTCACCCTATCTGTGCCCCTCATGATTTTATGCACCTCAATAAGGTCACCCCTTCATTCTCCTACGCTCCAAGGAATAAAGTCCTAGTCTGGCTCCCTATAATTCAGGCCCACCAGTCCTGGCAACATCCTCCTAAACCCTCTTTACACTCTTTCCAGTTTAATCAGTGTATCTTCTATAACAGGGAAACTGTGCACAATACTCCCAAGTGCAGTCTCACCAATGACATATACAACTGTAACATAATGTCCCAACTCTGATACTCAATGCCCTGACTGATGAAGGCCATTGTGCTAAGAGCCTTCTTCACTATCCTGTCTACCTGTTTCTCTCTCTCTCGATGCTGCCAGATCTGCTGAGTATTTCCCATATTTTCTGTTTTTCATGTCAGAAGTTTGGGCCTGATCCAGGGATTCGGCCGAAGCCTGCATTCAGGCCCTTGCCTGGTCTTGGGCCTAAGTTTCTCAATTCAAGGGGCAAAATAAACGTCTCTTTCTCGTTTTCTGCCTCCCAAAAAGCACTAATGCTTTATTCGCACAATTGTCAGGAATTTGTAGATTGAACACAGATGACATAAGAGGCAAAGTTGCCTTCTCCTCTGACCAGACTGGTCATATGTTAAGCAGGAACTAAAATCTCCAGGCTTGTTAGGTGTGAAAGAGAGCAAAGTCCAGAGCTAATGTGACCTTGTTAATTAGTATAATCTGCCTTCACTCACACCATGTGAATCTGACATACCTCAGCCTTCTAAATGCTTCCTATTCACCGCACTCTGCCCGGCCGTTAATTCCGCTCGCCGATATCGGGCCTAAACCATCGACTTTGTTCACTCTTATCCTCTTAGCTCAGCTCAGCTTCCAGCCTGTTCATCCCTTGAGAACCTTTGGCTGCAGGTTTAAAACTCGAAAGCCTGCATCAGGTCAATTGCTCAACCCAGCAAGCTCTGACCCTGGGATCTGTCTTTAACTAATTAGTGCGCTGAGCTGATTCTAGCTGACCCTTCTTTATTTGACATAATTGCAGCAAACAGCCCAAAGCCCTATCCCATAATCTCAGTAACTTCCTTCATCACGATCACCCTTCAAACTCCCTTTATATTTTTCAAATGTAGTCTTCTCTGCAACTGAGCCATACTCAGCCATTGGCAGCTGTGCCTTCAGCTGGCTGGGTGCCAAGTTCTGGAATTCCCTCCCGAAACCTCCCTGCCTTTTACACCTTCATCACAATCCACCTCTTTGACCATGTTTTTATCTCCTCATATTCTTTTGTTTTGGCCACGTGCGAACTTCTGTCTGATAACACTCATAGATAGTCATGATGTGGAGATGCCGGCGTTGGACTGGGGTAAACACAGTAAGAAGTTTAACAACACCAGGTTAAAGTCCAACAGGTTTATTTGGTAGCAAAAGCCACACAAGCTTTCGGAGCTCTAAGCCCCTTCTTCAGGTGAGTGGGAATTCTGTTCACAAACAGAGCATATAAGGACACATGTATTATTCATGTAAATTGAGTCTGTGTCTTTATATGCTCTGTTTGTGAACAGAATTCCCACTCACCTGAAGAAGGGGCTTAGAGCTCCGAAAGCTTGTGTGGCTTTTGCTACCAAATAAACCTGTTGGACTTTAACCTGGTGTTGTTAAACTTCTTACAACACTCATAGAATCATAGAGTCATGGAGGTTTACAGCATGGAAATAGGCCCTTCTCCCAGTTGTCCGCATTTGGCCCATATCCCTCCATACCCATGTAACTGTCTAAACGCTTTTTAAAGGACAAAATTGTACCCACCGCTACTCCTACCTCTGGCAGCTCATTCCAGACACTCACCACCCTCTGTTTGAAAAAATTGCCCCTCTGGACCCTTTTGTATTTCTCCCCCCTCACCTTAAACCTATCCCCTCTAGTTTTAGACTCCCCTACATTTGGGGAAAGATATTGACTATCTAGCTGATCTGTGCCCCTCATTATTTTATAGACCTCTATAAGATCATCCCTCAGCCTCCTACGCTCCACAGAAAAAAGTCCAAGTCTATCCAGAGTCTCCTTATAACTCAAACCATCAAGTCCCGGTAGCATCTGAGTAAATCTCTTCTGCACTCTTTCTAGTTTAATAATATCCTTTCTGTAATAGGGTGATCAGAACTCTTATGACGCACCGTTGGGTGTTTTATTACGTATCATAGAAACATAGGGTGGGACCTTACCAGTCGTTCAGGCCATGCTCCCGCTACAGCGAGGTTGGGGAATTCGACACCAAGCCAAATCTTTGTTCGCTGCAGCATGATGGGAAAAAAGAATGAGAGGGGATCTAACTGAAGCATCAAATTCTGACAGGGCTGGACAGACAGAACACAGGATATTGTTTCCTCCGCCTGTGGGGGTCGAGAACAAGGGGGTCTCGGGATATGGGGTCGGCCATTGGCGGCAATGAGATAGAGGATAAGCCACGATCTTATTGAATGGCGGAGCAGAGTTGAAGGGCCAAATGGCCTTTTCCTCCTGCTGTTTTCTATGCTTCTATGTTTCGCCTGGCTGGTCTCCCACATTCTGTTTGCTCAATTACATTGACTTCCAGTAAATCAAAGACAGATAGGGGGAATTTTCCCGTCTTGCCATCACAGGAATCGTTGTGTGCGGTGGCGGGTGCGGGGGAGGGGGAGCATGGACAGTCCGTTGGCCTTAGGCGGGACCTTCCAGTTTTGAGGTGAGCATGGCCAGAAAATCGATGCCCGTAGAGTCAACGTCATTTAGAAAAGAATAGAAAAGGATTCCTTCAGTGCAGAAGGAGCCATTCGGCCCAACGAGTCTGCACCAACTCTCCGACAGAGCAGGCCCTATTTTATAACTCCGATTCTAAGTGCTGGGCGGACTTGAAACTGGGAGTGTTTCAGTTCCGACAATTACAGAGAGACAGAGAGAGAGCAATAACAAAAAATTACACTGAGAGAGAGAGAGTGCAATAGCAAACAATTACAGAGAGAGAGAGAGAGCAATAACAAACAATTACAGAGAGAGAGAGAGAGCAATAACAAACAATTACAGAGAGAGAGAGAGAGAACAATAACAAACAATTACAGAGAGAGAGAGAGAGCAATAACAAACAATTACAGAGAGAGAGAGAGAGAGAACAATAACAAACAATTACAGAGAGAGAGAGAGAGAGAGCAATAACAAACAATTACAGAGAGAGAGAGAGAGAGCAATAACAAACAATTACAGAGAGAGAGAGAGAGAGAGCAATAACAAACAATTACAGAGAGAGAGAGAGAGAGAGCAATAACAAACAATTACAGAGAGAGAGAGAGAGAGCAATAACAAACAATTACAGAGAGAGAGAGAGAGCAATAACAAACAATTACAGAGAGAGAGAGAGAGAGAGAACAATAACAAACAATTACAGAGAGAGAGAGAACAATAACAAACAATTACAGAGAGAGAGAGAGAGAGAGAGAACAATAACAAACAATTACAGAGAGAGAGAGAGAGAGAACAATAACAAACAATTACAGAGAGAGAGAGAGAGCAATAACAAACAATTACAGAGAGAGAGAGAGAGCAATAACAAACAATTACATAGAGAGAGAGAGAGCAATAACAAACAATTACAGAGAGAGAGAGAGAGAACAATAACAAACAATTACAGAGAGAGAGAGAGAGAGAGCAATAACAAACAATTACAGAGAGAGAGAGAGAGAGAGCAATAACAAACAATTACAGAGAGAGAGAGAGAGAGCAATAACAAACAATTACAGAGAGAGAGAGAGAGCAATAACAAACAATTACAGAGAGAGAGAGAGAGCAATAATAAACAATTACAGAGAGAGAGAGAGAACAATAACAAACAATTACAGAGAGAGAGAGAGAGCAATAACAAACAATTACAGAGAGAGAGAGAGAGAGAACAATAACAAACAATTACAGAGAGAGAGAGAGAGAGAGCAATAACAAACAATTACAGAGAGAGAGAGAGAGAGCAATAACAAACAATTACAGAGAGAGAGAGAGAGAGAGCAATAACAAACAATTACAGAGAGAGAGAGAGAGAGAGAGCAATAACAAACAATTACAGAGAGAGAGAGAGAGAGAGCAATAACAAACAATTACAGAGAGAGAGAGAGAGAGAGCAATAACAAACAATTACAGAGAGAGAGAGAGAGAGAGAACAATAACAAACAATTACAGAGAGAGAGAGAACAATAACAAACAATTACAGAGAGAGAGAGAGAGAGAACAATAACAAACAATTACAGAGAGAGAGAGAGAGAACAATAACAAACAATTACAGAGAGAGAGAGAGAGAGAACAATAACAAACAATTACAGAGAGAGAGAGAGAGCAATAACAAACAATTACAGTGAGAGAGAGAGAGCAATAACAAACAATTACAGAGAGAGAGAGAGAGCAATAACAAACAATTACAGAGAGAGAGAGAGAGAACAATAACAAACAATTACAGAGAGAGAGAGAGAGAGCAATAACAAACAATTACAGAGAGAGAGAGAGAGAGAGAGCAATAACAAACAATTACAGAGAGAGAGAGAGAGAGCAATAACAAACAATTACAGAGAGAGAGAGAGAGGGAGAGAGCAATAACAAACAATTACAGAGAGAGAGAGAGAGCAATAACAAACAATTACAGAGAGAGAGAGAGAGAAATAACAAACAATTACAGAGAGAGCGAGAACAATAACAAACAATTACAGAGAGAGAGAGAGAGAGCAATAACAAACAATTACAGAGAGAGAGAGAGAGCAATAACAAACAATTACAGAGAGAGAGAGAACAATAACAAACAATTACAGAGAGAGAGAGAGAGAGAGCAATAACAAACAATTACAGAGAGAGAGAGAGAGAGAGAACAATAACAAACAATTACAGAGAGAGAGAGAGAGAGCAATAACAAACAATTACAGAGAGAGAGAGAGAGCAATAACAAACAATTACAGAGAGAGAGAGAGAGCAATAACAAACAATTACAGAGAGAGAGAGAGAGAGAGCAATAACAAACAATTACAGAGAGAGAGAGAGAGAGAGAACAATAACAAACAATTACAGAGAGAGAGAGAGAGCAATAACAAACAATTACAGAGAGAGAGAGAGAGCAATAACAAACAATTACAGAGAGAGGGAGAGAGAGCAATAACAAACAATTACAGAGAGAGAGAGAGAGAGAACAATAACAAACAATTACAGAGAGAGAGAGAGAGAACAATAACAAACAATTACAGAGAGAGAGAGAGAGCAATAACAAACAATTACAGAGAGAGAGAGAGAGAGAGAGAGAGAACAATAACAAACAATTACAGAGAGAGAGAGAGCAATAACAAACAATTACAGAGAGAGAGAGAGAGAGAGCTATAACAAACAATTACAGAGAGAGAGAGAGAGAACAATAACAAACAATTACAGAGAGAGAGAGAGAGAGCAATAACAAACAATTACAGAGAGAGAGAGAGAGCAATAACAAACAATTACAGAGAGAGAGAGAGAGAGCAATAACAAACAATTACAGAGAGAGAGAGAGAGCAATAACAAACAATTACAGAGAGAGAGAGAGAGAGAACAATAACAAACAATTACAGAGAGAGAGAGAGAGCAATAACAAACAATTACAGAGAGAGAGAGAGAGCAATAACAAACAATTACAGAGAGAGAGAGAGAGAGAACAATAACAAACAATTACAGAGAGAGAGAGAGAGAGAGCTATAACAAACAATTACAGAGAGAGAGAGAGAGAACAATAACAAACAATTACAGAGAGAGAGAGAGAGAGAGCAATAACAAACAATTACAGAGAGAGAGAGAAATAACAAACAATTACAGAGAGAGAGAGAGAACAATAACAAACAATTACAGAGAGAGAGAGAGAGAGAGAACAATAACAAACAATTACAGAGAGAGAGAGAGAGAACAATAACAAACAATTACAGAGAGAGAGAGAACAATAACAAACAATTACAGAGAGAGAGAGAGAGAACAATAACAAACAATTACAGAGAGAGAGAGAGAGAGAGAGCAATAACAAACAATTACAGAGAGAGAGAGAAATAACAAACAATTACAGAGAGAGAGAGAGAGAGAAAGCAATAACAAACAATTACAGAGAGAGAGAGAGAGAGAGAGCAATAACAAACAATTACAGAGAGAGAGAGAGAGAGAACAATAACAAACAATTACAGAGAGAGAGAGAGAGAGCAATAACAAACAATTACAGAGAGAGAGAGAGAGAGCAATAACAAACAATTACAGACAGAGAGAGAGAGCAATAACAAACAATTACAGAGAGAGAGAGAGAACAATAACAAACAATTACAGAGAGAGAGAGAGAGAACAATAACAAACAATTACACAGAGAGAGAGAGAGAGAGAGAAATAACAAACAATTACAGAGAGAGAGAGAGAGCAATAACAAACAATTACAGAGAGAGAGAGAGAGAGCAATAACAAACAATTACAGAGAGAGAGAGAGCAATAACAAACAATTACAGAGAGAGTGAGAGAGAGAGCAATAACAAACAATTACACAGAGAGAGAGAGAGAGAACAATAACAAACAATTACAGAGAGAGAGAGAGAGAGAGCAATAACAAACAATTACAGAGAGAGAGAGAGCAATAACAAACAATTACAGAGAGAGTGAGAGAGAGAGCAATAACAAACAATTACACAGAGAGAGAGAACAATAACAAACAATTACACAGAGAGAGAGAGAGAACAATAACAAACAATTACAGAGAGAGAGAGAGAACAATAACAAAACAATTACAGAGAGATAGAGAGAGCAATAACCAACAATTACAGAGAGAGAGAGAAAAATAACAAACAATTACAGAGAGAGAGAGAGAGAACAATAACAAACAATTACAGAGAGAGAGAGAGAACAATAACAAACAATTACAGAGAGAGAGAGAGAGAACAATAACAAACAATTACAGAGAGAGAGAGCGAACAATAACAAACAATTACAGAGAGAGAGAGAGAGAGAGAGAGCAATAACAAACAATTACAGAGAGAGAGAGAGGGAGCAATAACAAACAATTACAGAGAGAGAGAGAGAGAGAGCAATAACAAACAATTACAGAGAGAGAGAGAGAGAGAGCAATAACAAACAATTACAGAGAGAGAGAGAGCAATAACAAACAATTACAGAGAGAGAGAGAGAGAGCAATAACAAACAATTACAGAGAGAGAGAGAGAGAGAACAATAACAAACAATTACAGAGAGAGAGAGAGAACAATAACAAACAATGACACAGAGAGAGAGAGAGCAATAACAAACAATTACAGAGAGAGAGAGAGAGAGCAATAACAAACAATTACAGAGAGAGAGAGAGAGAGAGCAATAACAAACAATTACAGAGAGAGAGAGAGAGAACAATAACAAACAATTACAGAGAGAGAGAGAGAGAGCAATAACAAACAATTACAGAGAGAGAGAGAGAGAACAATAACAAACAATTACAGAGAGAGAGAGAGAGAACAATAACAAACAATTACACAGAGAGAGAGAGAGCAATAACAAACAATTACAGAGAGAGAGAGAGAGAGCAATAACAAACAATTACAGAGAGAGAGAGAGAGCAATAACAAACAATTACAGAGAGAGAGAGAGAGAACAATAACAAACAATTACACAGAGAGAGAGAGAGCAATAACAAACAATTACAGAGAGAGAGAGAGAGAGCAATAACAAACAATTACAGAGAGAGAGAGAGAGAGAGCAATAACAAACAATTACAGAGAGAGAGAGAGAGAACAATAACAAACAATTACAGAGAGAGAGAGAGAGAGAGCAATAACAAACAATTACAGAGAGAGAGAGAGAGAACAATAACAAACAATTACAGAGAGAGAGAGAGAGAGAGAACAATAACAAACAATTACAGAGAGAGAGAGAGAACAATAACAAACAATTACAGAGAGAGAGAGAGAGAGAACAATAACAAACAATTACAGAGAGAGAGAGAGAGAGAGAACAATAACAAACAATTACAGAGAGAGAGAGAGAGAGAACAATAACAAACAATTACAGAGAGAGAGAGAGAGAGAACAATAACAAACAATTACAGAGAGAGAGAGAGAACAATAACAAACAATTACAGAGAGAGAGAGAGAGCAATAACAAACAATTACAGAGAGAGAGAGAGAGAGAACAATAACAAACAATTACAGAGAGAGAGAGAGAACAATAACAAACAATTACAGAGAGAGAGAGAGAGAGAACAATAACAAACAATTACAGAGAGAGAGAGAGAGAGAACAATAACAAACAATTACAGAGAGAGAGAGAGAGAACAATAACAAACAATTACAGAGAGAGAGAGAGAGAGCAATAACAAACAATTACAGAGAGAGAGAGAGAGAGAGAGCAATAACAAACAATTACAGAGAGAGGGAGAGAGAGCAATAACAAACAATTACAGAGAGAGAGAGAGAGAGAACAATAACAAACAATTACTGAGAGAGAGAGAGAGAACAATAACAAACAATTACAGAGAGAGAGAGAGAGAGAACAATAACAAACAATTACAGAGAGAGAGAGAGAGAGAGAACAATAACAAACAATTACAGAGAGAGAGAGAGAGCAATAACAAACAATTACAGAGAGAGAGAGAGAGAGCAATAACAAACAATTACAGAGAGAGAGAGAGAGAGCAATAACAAACAATTACAGAGAGAGAGAGAGAGAGCAATAACAAACAATTACAGAGAGAGAGAGAGAGAGAGAGAACAATAACAAACAATTACAGAGAGAGAGAGAGAGAACAATAACAAACAATTACACACAGAGAGAGAGAGAGAGAGAGAGCAATAACAAACAATTACAGAGAGAGAGAGAGAGCAATAACAAACAATTACAGAGAGAGAGAGAGAGAGAGCAATAACAAACAATTACAGAGAGAGAGAGAGAGAGCAATAACAAACAATTACAGAGAGAGAGAGAGAGAGAGAACAATAACAGACAATTACAGAGAGAGAGAGAGCAATAACAAACAATTACAGAGAGAGAGAGAGAGAGAGCAATAACAAACAATTACAGAGAGAGAGAGAGAGAGCAATAACAAACAATTACAGAGAGAGAGAGAGAGCAATAACAAACAATTACAGAGAGAGAGAGAGAGAGAGCAATAACAAACAATTACAGAGAGAGGGAAAGAGAGCAATAACAAACAATTACAGAGAGAGAGAGAGAGAGCAATAACAAACAATTACAGAGAGAGAGAGAGAGAGCAATAACAAACAATTACAGAGAGAGAGAGAGAGAGCAATAACAAACAATTACAGAAAGAGAGAGAGAGCAATAACAAACAATTACAGAGAGAGAGAGAGAGAGAGAACAATAACAAACAATTACAGAGAGAGAGAGCAATAACAAACAATTACAGAGAGAGAGAGAGAGAGAGAGCAATAACAAACAATTACAGAGAGAGAGAGAGAGAGCAATAACAAACAGTTACAGAGAGAGAGAGAGAGAGCAATAACAAAGAATTACAGAGAGAGAGAGAGAGAGAGAGCAATAACAAACAATTACAGAGAGAGAGAGAGAGAGAGAACAATAACAAACAATTACAGAGAGAGAGAGAGAACAATAACAAACAATTACACACACACAGAGAGAGAGAGAGAGCAATAACAAACAATTACAGAGAGAGAGAGAGAACAATAACAAACAATTACAGAGAGAGAGAGAGCAATAACAAACAATTACAGAGAGAGAGAGAGAACAATAACAAACAATTACAGAGAGAGAGAGAGAGAGCAACAACAAACAATTACAGAGAGAGAGAGAACAATAACAAACAATTACAGAGAGAGAGAGAGAGAGCAATAACAAACAATTACAGAGAGAGAGAGAGAGAGAGCAATAACAAACAATTACAGAGAGAGAGAGAGAGAGCAATAACAAACAATTACAGAGAGAGAGAGAGAGAGAGAACAATAACAAACAATTACAGAGAGGGAGAGAGAACAATAACAAACAATTACAGAGAGAGAGAGAGAGAGAGAGCAACAACAAACAATTACAGAGAGAGAGAGAGAGAGAACAATAACAAACAATTACAGAGAGAGAGAGAGAGAGCAATAACAAACAATTACAGAGAGAGAGAGAGAGAGAGCAATAACAAACAATTACAGAGAGAGAGAGAGAGAGCAATAACAAACAATTACAGAGAGAGAGAGAGAACAATAACAAACAATTACAGAGAGAGAGAGAGAGAACAATAACGAAAAATTACAGAGAGAGAGAGAGAGAGAACAATAACAAACAATTACAGAGAGAGAGAGAGAACAATAACGAAAAATTACAGAGAGAGCTAGAGAGAGAGAACAATAACAAACAATTACAGAGAGAGAGAGAGCAACAACAAACAATTACACAGAGAGAGAGAGAGCAATAACAAACAATTACAGAGAGAGAGAGAGAACAATAACAAACAATTACAGAGAGAGAGAGAGAGAGAGCAATAACAAACAATTACAGAGAGAGAGAGAGAGAGAGAAGAATAACGAACAATTACAGAGAGAGAGAGAGAGAGAGAACAATAACAAACAATTACAGAGAGCGAGAGAGAACAATAACGAAAAATTACAGAGAGAGAGAGAGAGAACAATAACAAACAATTACAGAGAGAGAGAGAGAGAGAACAATAACAAACAATTACAGAGAGAGAGAGAGAGAGCAATAACAAACAATTACAGAGAGAGAGAGAGAGAGCAATAACAAACAATTACAGAGAGAGAGAGAGAGAGAGAACAATAACAAACAATTACAGAGAGAGAGAGAGAGCAATAACAAACAATTACAGAGAGAGAGAGAGAGAGCAATAACAAACAATTACAGAGAGAGAGAGAGAACAATAACAAACAATTACAGAGAGAGAGAGAGAGAGCAATAACAAACAATTACAGAGAGAGAGAGAGAGAGCAATAACAAACAATTACAGAGAGAGAGAGAGAGCAATAACAAACAATTACAGAGAGAGAGAGAAAGAGAGCAATAACAAACAATTACAGAGAGAGAGAGAGAGCAATAACAAACAATTACAGAGAGAGAGAGAAAGAGAGCAATAACAAACAATTACAGAGAGAGAGAGAGAGAGCAATAACAAACAATTACAGAGAGAGAGAGAGAGAGAGAACAGTAACAAACAATTACAGAGAGAGAGAGAGAACAATAACAAACAATTACACAGAGAGAGAGAGAGAGAGAGCAATAACAAACAATTACAGAGAGAGAGAGAGAGAGCAATAACAAACAATTACAGAGAGAGAGAGAGAGAGCAATAACAAACAATTACAGAGAGAGAGAGAGAGAGAGCAATAACAAACAATTACAGAGAGAGAGAGAGAGCAATAACAAACAATTACAGAGAGAGAGAGAGAGAGAGCAATAACAAACAATTACAGAGAGAGAGAGAGAGAGAGAACAATAACAAACAATTACAGAGAGAGAGAGAGCAATAACAAACAATTACAGAGAGAGAGAGAGAGAGCAATAACAAACAATTACAGAGAGAGAGAGAGAGAGCAATAACAAACAATTACAGAGAGAGAGAGAGAGAGCAATAACAAACAATTACAGAGAGAGAGAGAGAGAGCAATAACAAACAATTACAGAGAGAGAGAGAGAGAACAATAACAAACAATTACAGAGAGAGAGAGAGAACAATAACAAACAATTACACAGAGAGAGAGAGAGAGAGAGCAATAACAAACAATTACAGAGAGAGAGAGAGAACAATAACAAACAATTACAGAGAGAGAGAGAGAGCAATAACAAACAATTACAGAGAGAGAGAGAGAACAATAACAAACAATTACAGAGAGAGAGAGAGAGAGAGCAATAACAAACAATTACAGAGAGAGAGAGAGAGAGCAACAACAAACAATTACAGAGAGAGAGAGAGAGAGAACTATAACAAACAATTACAGAGAGAGAGAGAGAGAGAGCAATAACAAACAATTACAGAGAGAGAGAGAGAGAGCAATAACAAACAATTACAGAGAGAGAGAGAGAGAGCAATAACAAACAATTACAGAGAGAGAGAGAGAACAATAACAAACAATTACAGAGAGAGAGAGAGAGAGAGCAATAACAAACAATTACAGAGAGAGAGAGAGAGAACAATAACAAACAATTACAGAGAGAGAGAGAGAACAATAACAAACAATTACACAGAGAGAGAGAGAGAGAGCAATAACAAACAATTACAGAGAGAGAGAGAGAGAGCAATAACAAACAATTACAGAGAGAGAGAGAGAGAGAGCAATAACAAACAATTACAGAGAGAGAGAGAACAATAGAAACAATTACAGAGAGAGAGAGAGAGAGAGCAATAACAAAAAATTACACAGAGAGAGAGAGAGCAATAACAAACAATTACAGAGAGACAGAGAGAGAGCAATAACAAACAATTACAGAGAGAGAGAGAGAACAATAACAAACAATTACAGAGAGAGAGAGAGAACAATAACGAACAATTACAGAGAGAGAGAGAGAGAGAGAGAACAATAACAAACAATTGCAGAGAGAGAGAGAGAGAGAGAACAATAACAAACAATTAAGAGAGAGAGAGAGAGAGAGAGAGCAATAACAAACAATTACAGAGAGAGAGAGAGAGAGCAATAACAAACAATTACAGAGAGAGAGAGAGAGAGAGCAATAACAAACAATTACAGAGAGAGAGAGAGCAATAACAAACAATTACAGAGAGAGAGAGAGAGAGAGAACAATAACAAACAATTACAGAGAGAG